>NW_027110557.1:719718-744237 GCF_000696795.3 Halyomorpha halys
CAGCTGATCTGACTCTCGGCCAGCTAACATGCCGTAATTTACATACGCACAAACATTTAGTTTTATATATACATTCGAAAATAAGTTTTATTCTTCGTTGAAATAAATAAAGAGAGAAAAGTATAAAAAGATTGTGGGCTCATTGTATTCAGAATAAAGGTTCGCTGACGCACTAATGCCGGCTTAGCCAAAAGCCCTAACTTCACCTGGACAATGAAAATACAAAAGCTAGAAAAACTCAAACACAATTTTTCGAATTTCACAAAACCCGTAAAAACACTTATATAAACGGAAATAATGAATTTTTTTCCCTCCATTATGCCCATTTAGCGTTATAGTTTTTAAGGGTTCAAGACTTACCTCGAAAACTTCTGAACATATAAGTAGTAATATGACATGATTAAAAAATTTGGGGTGGCATGGCACTGAAAAAAAAAACCATTGTACTACCGAAATTGAATTGGAATCGCTATTTTTATAAGTAAAATTATCTTTATTTTAAGAATTTTTTTTCCTTCTTGTTAATTATCAAATTCATTCATAATTTATATGTATACATTCAGTTGACCCCATCATATTTTAACCATAAAATAATTAATTTAAAAAGGAATACAATTGAAAAGGTTTTTTCAGCTTTTGTTTGTGATTATGGATTTTCTGAGCTTAACGTCAAAAATGAACTTTTGTAAACAATGTTCAGGGAAAAACTAAATTTATGTTTCTAATGTAAAGTGTTCACTTTCCAAGGTTGCTATTCTTATTCCAAATGATTTCTCTTCACCCAGCTTTAAGTACTTAAAACGATTTCGTGAATTACATCTCCACAAATGTAGACCAAATTTCAACGAAAGATCTCAATTTGATCTCGAGCTACAATTTGATTTATCAACTAGTTCGTCGGACGGTAAAAATTATTCATTTCTTTTCTAATTTACTAGTTATTAAAAAATTTGCTCTTACGATAATGTCGTCCGTTTATATAGTTCAATATATTACTTCATTTTCCTATATATAGTAGCCACAAGCTTTTTTGGGCATTAAATTTTAAGAACGGACTGAGATGAACTAGCGTATAACAAGCGCGAACAGAGCCTTCTTATTTCCGTCAAGAATGCTAGAATCCCGGAAAATCTCTAAAAATCTGGAATTAAGGGTCTCTAATGCCATGATAAAGCCAGCTCTGGTTCCCAAGATAGGTATTCGTGGAGAAGGCTGGTTTGGGTGGCCAAAGATCAACAAGGTCTGAGGAGCCAAAGGGGGAAAAAAGATAACTCTCTTATTTCAGAAATAAGTTCATAGGATGTGTTTGCAGAATTTATATATACTTATTTTGTGTTTCGTCATCTCACAAAAACTAAGAATAGTAAGTATGAGGATTAAGGTCCTTTGTGGCGCCCGGAATGTAGCCTATGAAAAGGGAATTTTACGATATATATGCTAAAATTTTGCGATATTTATTCACAATAGCAATATATAGATTCTTGAATATAGCAATGTATGATTCTTATTTGTATCCATATCGATCCTCCGAGCACGAGTCGTAATTTAGCCGGATCTCGATATAATGAACTTTTATGTAAAGAATTCCTTTATATAATAAATTATTTAAATACTCTTAAATCAGTATTTGCCTTCAATATAAAAGTAAACATGAATGGAACGTGGAGCATGAAACCACTATATAGCGAAAAGAACCCATATGAAATGTGCTGCTTACGTTTAATTTTATCGTTTGATTTAACAATTACAATGAGATATGAATGTGAAAATACAATTTCGTCATGAATGTGATCATTTATCGCTATACTTATTGCCCATGGTTGTGGCAGATTGTAATACTTATGAATTATTAAATTTGATCTGAAGAAGTATTATATATCATATTATTGTATTATGCAATATATTACTTTAAAATACAATTAAATACCATTATTTTTACAGTGCTGCAAAATAAGACATATTACAATTACGTCATTTGTAGAATTTCTCATACTACACATATTTTACTACACGAAGTTTAAATCCGCATAATTCGTTATGAACCTCCATTTAGAGAATTTTCAATATCGAAAAAACGAAACTCGCTACAACGTGTCCAAGTAGTGAATATTTTGAAAACCGATCCAGATTCTGCAGTATTTTGAATATAAATATGAGTTTTGAGATAAATGGACCAGACTTATTATTTTAATTTTGTTTTAAATTTTTATTGTGAATTCTGACAGTATATAATTTCCTCGTTATTATTACCTTTGGGTTTAGTCAGAATCTAGATAATTTAGCGGACCAGGCTGGAGGTTCTCGTCTGAGTAAATTTCTAAATAAATTATAATCAAAGAGATAGTGTCAACATTACCACACGGAGTAACAAAGGGCTTAGTGGCAGTGCTTGTGGTACATTACCCCATTAGTTTATCTCTAAGATAGCTACTGTCTGCAGCTCTGGCAAAAACGCCCCCACTCTCTCTCTCCTTTAATCTATCCTTATCCCGTGAGGATTACGCTGATTCCTTTTCTGTTACACAACGAGAGGTCTAAAGACAGATCACCACTTGGATATCAACTCTATCAATTGTTATTGTCACATCTTTATTGATTAAAATTAATATAAGTTTAATAATTAAACTATTTTAAACTAAAGAACCCAAAGTAAAAAAGGGTATAATCTTTTTCTAATGAAGCGATATATTTATGTATTATTAAAAATAGAGGCGTGTGAACGTATACATTTCAGTAACAAGGATTTCAACACAGACTAAATATTTTTGTGTTTTGTAGTAGTCTCACATCGTGAACAATGGTGATTGCATGTTGGTAGTTGTAGTGTTTTGGGAGAATGGTGCACTTCTCACTAAATTTCTTAGATTAACTGTCGAAATCGATTATTAAGGGAGATGTATCACGAAATTATAGTCACATTTCCTTTATAATTAGTTTTGTTTATTATAATTTATAGTTCATTTTTTTAGAACTATTTTATTATCTATTTAATATCTTTAATATTATGTAGGTCGCTAGGTCACTTATATAGTCGCCTGTGAGTTTTTCTCTCACAAATCAATTTTATCTATTTCTGCTCGCTTTCGCTGCATTAACACGCATAAAATATCATCAGTGAACATATAGTATACATATAAGTAAAAAAATAACCTCGTGAAACCAATTATAAAAATGACTTAATCATATTTATCATTACGTTACTTTATATTTTGATTAAACTATGCTTTATTTGTTCTGAGCTGTTTTAAAAAATAGTTATTCTTCCAACAAATTATTTATTGGAATTAAAAACTGTTTAAATCTTTTAAAAACATTTACACGTGTCACATTACTTTCTCTCCTCTCCAACTTTGAGTCGAAATTACTTTTCGCACTTTTTAAACAGCTAACCATAAAAACCAGATAACCTTTTTTTTCCTTCAATGTTTTACCAAGTTCATATTTGATATACATGTATTACTTCTTACTGCTAATTATTATGAGATGTTTAATATTTAAAAAAAAATGAAATTACTGGCATTTCAGAGCAAGTATTTTTAGAAATACGTCCTGAAAGTCCTGTTGACAGTGAGGATAAGGTTTATGTAATGCTAAAGAATATTAGTTAATTCACAATGACGTGAAAAGTATATTGGAAATCTTTTTGAGAAAATATTCAAAATTAGTAAAAATGATTATATTAAGTGGCACTTCCGGTAAGTCAATTTTATCGATAGCAAAATGATACATCCCAGGGATACACGAGCTATAAATTTTTGATTTTATTTTCGTATGACTTTTGGTTTTTGAGGTAGTTTGTTCGGACACATACGGACTATTTTTCAAGACTTAGTTATTTGGAGTCAGGGGACCTAAAAACAGCGATATAAATTGACACTTCTAATAACTTTGTTTTTAAAACATCGTAATCATAAAACTAATTAAAAAACATAATTTGACGTTCGAACATAGTTTCGTTTTTAAGCTAGGCTGTTCACACACCATTGATAGAATGATTAATTGGACATAGGGAATCATCAAACGCGTATTTTTATTAACAAAGCAGATCCGTAACTTTTAGAAAGTAAAAAAAAAAGTAGCATTCAATACATGAAAAAATAATTAATTGAGTATTAATTTACAATGAACAACCAAAAATAATAGCATTCTTTACAAGATAAAAGAATAGTTTGTCTGATAAAACTAGATTCCTGTTCTAGAAGAAAAGGTGTTGGGTCTGATTGAGAAAATTGGTATTCTATCTGAGAGAGCATTCGCTGTCACCTTAGCTCACTTACAAGAACCGTGTCAGTCTATTTGCCCTCTATCTTCAATAACATTTCCCATTTCAGTGTAAACAGTAATAAGCATCTCCATCTAATGTTAAGTCATAGTTATTATTAAGAAATAAAAAAAACAAAAAATAAAATAAAACGATTAAAGCTTGTTAATGAATTAAATGGTGAAAAATACTCTAAGAGAAGTAATTTTCTTTGGAATTGATTAAATTTCTAAAATAGCTTGATTAAAAATCAAACACAGGTTTAATTTAGATAACAAAATCTACCTAAATGTAAATAAAAATCAAATTATTTGAAATGACCATCTCTGGTCTGTAAATGTTTTGTTCCAGGCATTATCAAATAACTTTCTAAGTATTAAACAGAGTGCTAGAAAGATCCCATTTTACTTTCACTTACCTATATATGAAATGCCTGCTACGGGTTCGAATCCGGCAGTGGCAGATAATAATTTTTTCTTTCACTGCAGGCGTGAGTTAGCCATGTGGGTTTAGGAGTCTCATGTAGGGGTATCCTTAATTTGGTAATAATCTGGTGGTTGAGCGTGATTTTGACTAAATAACCTCATTGCACTACTCTTGGTTTATTAACCGTACTTCCCTACAAAGTACTGTATTCCTAACCCTTCATGGCTTGTAAGTGTAGAGATTTTTTTTTTTTTATTCGCATATGAAATACTTAGTAAGGGAAAGCATTGCGATCCTGCAAAATTTCGAATTTTTGTTTTCGACGGAAAACAGACATTTTAAGGTCCCCTGAGTCCAAATAACCATGTCTCGCAAGATGGTCTCTCAGTATTTTTTTTCTTTTTTTTTTTTTACGATGGTCAGTGGAAATCTTCAAAAGACCCGTACCTAACCGCGTGTGGGGATTTTACCCACTAAAACCACCTGCCTACACCTGTTCCTTTCTCTCCATAGGGCCACCGTTAGGCATTACTTCATGGAGGGAAATGGATTAGTGCCACCTCATGGTTCTCTTCGCATGGTTTTCATGTTTGCACACTAGTCACTCCTTCTAGCCCTTTCTTCCGCACTAAGTTTTGTGTCTGTGTTTGTGGTCAGCCTAGCTCATAAATTACATATTAAAGACGGGTGTATACCAAGGGTATGACAGTAACTTTTATAATAAGAATGACAGGCTAAAAGTTCCACATTATAGAGTCGATTTTTAACACTTTTTTATGATCTCATATGAATTATATCAAAGTAAAATTAAGTGTTATTTAATATTAGATAGGTTATATTCTCTTTGTAATAGTGTGACAGGGCTTATATGCGGATTAAAACAAATAAAATGTCTATCTTAAGCGAGTTTGACTGTCAAAGCAAAGTGCATTTCCCCATTCTGATCAATGTTTTCATGTCACCATAGTTGTTAAATATTAAAAAAAAATCTATACTGCTACAACCAATGAAGGATTTAGGCTGTAGTACTGTACGGGTAATGGTTAAAAAAGTACTGTTACTAGACCAACGGTTATGCAAGGAAGTGATTTGGTAAGAATTACACTCGATCGCCAAATTTTTACTCGATCAAGTGGGTACTCCCGTAGAAAACAGGAGGACTTCCAAACCCAAGGAAATGACTCACGGCTACAGTGAAAGAGAAAATAATTATTTGACACAGCCTGATTCAAACCCGTGTCCTCGAAATTAGCAGCACAGTGCCACAGCAATAAGCCACCAACTCTTAATTTTTAAATATTTAGTTTGTTAATTTAACATAACCTATGTTTGACCCTTTCAGTTGACAGTATAACTTACTCTATAGGATCATTCTTAGTATTTTCAGTATTTATTCAATAACAATTTAGCATTGAATAAACGGTTAAAAAGATAAAATTATTATATTTATTTAACACACTTTTAATATTCTGAAAATTGTTGAAATCGGAGTTTGTCAATCTGTTAGCTGAAAGGATCATTTGGAAAATTACTACTGGGAAGTATTTTTGCCGTAAATAATACAAAAATATCCGTTCTACAACGAGCTTAGGGTGCTGAGGGAACATTGTGCGATGGGTGCACTACACCAGTTTTTAGAAGCACTGTAGTGAATAGAAATATACTTAGGAATCTAAATACAAAGATGTTAACTTCACCCTCCGACGCAGATCTTGTCCCCCAGTTCATTTTAATTCTCTACCAATTTTTTTCTCAGACAGTCCCGTATCTTGCATTTCTCCAAGACAAAAGACAAACGTGGAATCCACATACTAGACTTAAAAGACAAGAACTCAACCGTCGATTTGGACAATCCTATGGGCTGTTAGGTAGAAAATGGCAGCAGAAGAAAAATCAATACTTTATAAAACCTGTTTGGACTTAGGACTAGTACTGTGGGGGCAGCTAAAAACTCATAATTATAAAATTAAACGCGCTCAAGCCTTTCATTCCAAAGTCCTTCGAACAATAGTCGATGTTCTTTGCCATGAAACTAACAATGTCCTACATCATAACCTCAATATCCCATTTGTATAAAACCTTATTAAATCCAAAATCACCACATTTCATGAGAAACTCATTCATCATACCAATCCTTTAGCCCAATCCCTTTTTAGCATTATCCATTCCAACAATCCTCCATGCAGGTTGAAACGGTAATGACTCAGAGTCCTATTGTATATGGATGTATTGGAGTTCTGGCCAAATACTCCAATCAAGTTTTGAGCGTCGGCAGCTAGCGCTCTCACTCATCTTCCACTGGCTTTTAATCCAGTGACGCGGTTAAGGAAGGGGCGTCGGGATCTTCCGGAGTCCTGCCCTTTCCTCCAAAGGTGGGGAGAAGAGCTCGCTTCGAAGTCCCCCAGGCTGAATGTAAATAGGGATGATTGTGTTTAAGAAATTATTTTACCTACTTTTTTATTTATTTATTATTATTATTATTTCCTTCTCTTCTATTTCTTAGTTTGTTATCATTTAATTTATATATTTGTAAATATGGTGTGAATGAGCTCTATCATTTATATTATCATTGTATAAAAATATAGCAGAATGTAATATTACAAAATAAAAATAAATTGAAACTTGGCGAACAAATATTAACTTCCGTTTCTGTAGTTATAAGAGCTTAGGGAGTAAAGGTACGATGGTCACAGAATGTTGGATATTTCGTGAGAACAATCAAAGGGACAAAGTTAGTGGAAGAGAAGGGAAAAAGTGGGACCAGTACATGCTTTTCCATCTCAAGTCTTTTTTTATCAGCTTTTTATTTTCCCGTTCGGATCTCCCCGACCACGTCAGCGAGTAGCCTACCCTCGATGAAATATGTAGCTCCCCTACGCCCACCACTCCGCGGTCAGGAGTACCTTCCCTTCCCCTCCCAGCTCCCCTTCCCCATACTTACCTGGCTCCCTCCCCACTGGTGGAGGAGTTGATTTGCCGGATAGAGAGGATCCCCTTGGGAGCATTTCCACATAAGGTCTCAAGGCCATCGCTTTTTTAATCATCGAAGATTATTGGCAAAGGATAAATCAGAATGGGCCCCTGCTTGAGGATTTGGCTTGTTGAGTAGATTCCGATGAGATATTGCAATGATTCCAAACGTATGGTATCGTTTTAAATGTCAAATATTTACTTCGAAATAAATTATCGAAATAGCTTTTTTGTTTAGCAGTTTAGCAGCCATTTTATGTATGCTGTCCCACAAAAGAAATAATTCACCAACTGTCAGGCATTTAAACACTATATTTTTAACAAGGTACACTCAATAAATAGACCCCAAAAAACCATAACTATGTGTAGATAAATAGCTGGTTGATTTATAAAAAGATTTTAGCCTTCATAAATTTTGTTGCATGTTTTTATAATTTATTCATGAATATTTACAACTGTAGCTATGACAAAATGTAAAAATTGTGCTCTGTGATCAATATGACTTGCCGAGAAACTACCCAATGGTTTTTATAACATTCTCTGCTATCGTTTTGAAAAAAAGATATTGATTCGATTGCTATTTCACCGAGGTAATATGTTCTCTAGAAGTCATATCAAATCATTTATATTACTATAAACCACTCTTGAATATACACAACATTATTCTATATAACGAGACTAGTAAATATATCAAATCGGAATTGCTTTAAAAAAAAATGAAGTAATAATTTTAAAATGTGCCCTTTGAAGTGCTAATATTCATACCTAGCCTATTTATTTTTTAAACTGACTTGTTTATTGACATTTATCTCTACATTACAAAACGAAGTAATAACCCGTCGGTTGTGATTTAATGAAAGCCCTATATTAGAACGCTGCTAGTCCATCATCTCTTCAGGCACAATGCAGGGTTATTGGGAATCCATTAGGAAACAATGTGATGGGAAAATAGTGTTTCTGAGTGGGCAGATCTTGCTGGGAGTGGAAAATGTTAGGGTTTAGATCTTAGTGGGTGGGAAATGGATCTTACAATTATTATCGCAGCACCATAACCCGTCATGGCTTCCTCCAACTCGCAATCTGTCTGTTTCCGTACAGTCATTTTTACCTACACTCCTGGTATCACTAGAAACGCAACCCGATTATTTTTTTCTTTGTACCTATGTTGACTTGAGCAAGTTTATTGTCACTGGCAACCTAGGAAGAGCATTTTACGACACTACCTAGAAAATTTAATTTTAAGCTTTTTAACTTTAAAATTTTATAGAGTGAAATATTTTTGCTCCAATTTCCATCACCTTTGAGGTTTTCTGAACTGTAAGAAAGCACTAAGCTGATTTATTTTTGCTTAGGAATTTACAATAGATTAGTTAGTATGTCTCCTTAGCACCAAATAGTTAATACATGGGGATGAGGAGTTTAGATCATAACGATTAATTTTATTTGAGTCGTATTAGGAAAAAATGAGTATTTTTGATTTTAGAAATAGGATGCAGGAGGAATAATACAATTCTGGTGAGCACCAAAGCACATCTCTGTTTGTCTAAACAGGCAAGAATATATTAATGTAAAATTTCTGTAAAAACTTGAAGATCTGCGGCGTTTTTCTAATAAAGTTCTAATAAGTTCTAATAAAGTAGTAGTTGGCGACGGTTATATTATTTAATATTGATTCCACTGAATTAAGTTTATTTCAATTTTCGATTTTTGAATCACAAAATTTATAAAACACTTATTGTTTCGGCTTTGACGGCGATTTTTAATATTATTCCCTACGGACTGTGGTCCTTTGAGTAAAAATAAACAGCCCTTGTGAGCTGAAAGCCCTCGAAATAAGTACCTGCCTTATTGGTAGCGGCAGATGAAAGCAAAGTCCCGGTCGAACGAGCAATACTTCGGTCGCTTGAGCATCGCGTCCCTAGGAGCCCTCTACCTCTACTATTGTTATTTTATAATAAATTCTTCATTAAAAAATCCAACTAAAAGTGCTTTTGGTTACTTAAACTGTTTTTGTTTTTGTTTTTTGTAATTTTTGAGTTCAGAAAATTTCAAAATATTGCCTAATGAACGGATCCAACACAGAAGCATCATTAATTATTTTTTTAATCAAATTAATCATAAAGGATAGTTGTTATTATAAAAAATATATTATAAACCCTAAAGATCTCAAAAAACAAAACTTTTAGTGAACAGCACTAAATTAAAGTCATTTTACCATAATATAAACGTAATTATTTGTTAGGAGTTCACTTACCATAATGAATACAGAATAATACATCACAAAATAAATTCAAAACATTAAATGTTTGTTCCGTAAAACGTCCTGATTTTACTTTACTCCATGCTCCTTCTTCATTTAGGCATCAGTTAGGTGTGTCGTAACTAAACAACACGGCAACTGTTCCCCTTGCCGGAATAAGAAAAATAATGATATATACAGAATATAGTCTAGTATTCTCATTGATTATTCGAAATCATCTAAGGGTACTTGTTGAAATTGAAAAGTTCAATAAGGCTACTTTAATACTACCCATCTATTTTATTTTTTCTTTGTCCAATCAAGTAGCTGAAAAAAAAATTAAAAACATAAAATTAAGTTCAGAATATTTTAAGAATTCTAATAGCACCTGTGCAAGTTATTGTACTGTCAATTTTCGAATTTAGGTGACTAATGCACACATAAAAAATTATATCATTTCTTTAGCAGCTTAAATGTTGACTGAAAACATTGGTTTCTTTTATAACTTAAAAAAAAAAAAGTGCCTTTTATTAAAATTCTCGGGCTCAATGTCTGCTTTAGAAGCTTAAAATGTGGTTAATTTTTCAAAATAATAATCACTCATAAAGGAAGTTAATTAACTCGTATGGCATGCCAGGCCTCAGTGTGCGGCGCTTATGGCTATCACACTGGCAAGACTGTTCAGTACTGCTGGCTTAGTAGATACACCCATGCTTAGGCGATACTCGTTATTGCTGAAGAGTTTATTCTTTCAATAAGAGCTGGTGAGACATCGACACAGGTTAAATTTTTTTTGTTATATTCATGACACCAGATAACGGTGGTATACCTAATATTTATCCCTTTGCACTGGGTAGTTCCCTTTGAGGGTACATGAAATGTAATTAGCGATTACGGATAATGAACTTATTCCACAGCATTTTTTAAAAAGAAAATCATGTTTTCGTGCAGTATTCCATTAAAAATGAACAAAAAAAGATCACAATGTGATAAAAGTATGAAGATCAATGATAAATAAATCAATCGGTTTTATGTCGAAAGAGAATATTTTCGTGCATTTACGACGGACTATCACTTCTCTAATCCGTTCAGCAATATGTAGGATTAGTAGAACAAATATACACGGCTATGGTTAATGATGTAAGGAAAATTGATAAAATAAAAAAGAAATCCGAAAATTGAGAAAATAAATTTACAAGAATCACATCGTAATGAATGTGTGGAATAGTAAACATCTCAGCAGTAATAATACAATATTGTTATGTCGTAATTTGCCATTAGTAATTTCCAGACCATTTTTTTTTTCATTTTATGATCATTATTTATTTTTATAAAAATGTCAAAACGACCAAATACCAATGAGTAACGCGATGTATTAGTGAGGACGAGTTTCAGATAAACATTTATACAGACAGATCACAAATCAACCTGCTACAAATTTTGGAATTGCTTCAGAATTTACCATACTTACATTACATTTATTTTATGATATTTACAACTGCAATTACAAAATAAAAATAAATCCAGTAAATTTGATGTAAGATCATAGTGGCGTTCAGCCCTGTGAAACTACCCAGTGATAGCACTCTTATAATATTTCTACATTAGATGGTCTCGAGGTCATCTACTTTTTAGGCACCTCTCAGGATTGTCAGGGATGGATCAGGAAGCAAGTTTAGATACTAGTGGGTTTGGGTGGTTAGGAAGATTATAATGGAAAGACTGATATCTACTTCGGGCCAGGTCGGTTACATATGGAACATTTAGGTCCATAATAAGAAATGAATTTGTTTTATTTTTTAAAAATATGTGTTTATCAATGTCCACAAATACATATAAACGGTATTTCATTAAAACGCCTTACTTAGTTCTATTGTTGTACTATATATCACAGGGTGTGCGTTTCCACGAAAAATTGACTTCGAGTAGCTGGTAGGTAACGTCCAAAACGATGCCGAGTGTAAAGGGTTAATAAATCATAGAATAAAGTAATAATAAATCGTAGTAAGAAAACAAAAAAAAATTTAATTAGGCAGGTAATTAAAATAAAATTCCAGTCAACAATTCACATCTTGGTAAAGTTATGTTACAATATAATAAGATGTAGCCGATTTATTACATTATTTATTATTAATTTGTTTAACCTAAACCGCTAGGTTATTTATCTGCAGAATATTTCCCTAAAAAAAAAAAAAAAAATAGTAGCATATTTCATACAATAAACTAGATCAAAAGTGACTAAATATGTGTTATTTTAAATATTTTTATTAAAATATAAGACTGATTCACCATATTAAAACAAAAATAAATTCCAGAAATATCTGGTAGCATCTATTTTATAGCATTTACGCTGTTTTATAAAAGAACATTACTATACAATAGACAACATTAAAAAAAGCATTATAAAAAGGCAGATCTGCAAATATTAGTTAAGGATGATTTTTATGACGCTTCTCATCTTTTTAAAAATTTTAATACGAGTATCTATCAATCCTCAATACCTTCATTAGTGAATGTTACCTATTGACCGAGTAGGTAGGAATTGGTCAAACACTACAAGGGATTGCTAGCCATAACCAGGCCCGAAATTAGTGGTAGCTAATCGAGGATGAGGATGAGGGTCGGAAATACGGAATTACAGGAGCCTCATCGTGCCCTAGCTTCCACCGCAGTTAGTCCTAACCAGCCTCAACTCAGCTAGCTTTAGTAATTCATTTTTTTGCACGCAAAATTGTTCTAAATATAAAAGAATGGTTAGACTACGTACAGAAGTTATTTTATATCCATTTAATTAATAATTATATTAATCATAATATTAATTCATATGTCCCAAAATAAAATTATTTCTTCATTTCATACTAAGTGTAATTATGGTTATGGATATTTTAGGCTAAGTAGTTTGGACTCCCTAGAAAAATTTCTTAGGGTCCAGAAAATGTATCCAATTTGCAGATATATATATATCTTTTTTTTTGGCTCTATAGACCTTGTAGATCTTTGGCCGCCTAAACCAGCCTCTTCCACACCTACTCTTTTTATGACCTCTTTCCTTGTTATTTCTTCCATACGGGGGGGGGGGGAGGTATATCTAGAGGTAACTCACCTATTTTAACCTATTTTAATGTTTAACCTATTGGTGGGAGTCAAGTTTCATTTCGTGGGTCCGTCTCAGAAATGAAAATTTTAATCTCCCCAGGCCGGATTCGAACCGGCACCACCGCGTTCCATATTGAGAAGACATCAGTCTTAACCACCTGAGGTACGGACGACCCTCTCAACGCCTCCTAGCTTAGGATACTGCTTTCTAATTTTCTGCATGCAGCTCATTCGCACCTTTGTTTATTCTGTTTATCTGGTTTTGGCCTTCCATGTTGTCATTTTACTGGTCCTCAAAGTAGTGAAGATGTATCTCCACTAAAAACATTTGGGTTTACCATATGTGGGATCGAGCTCAGATATTGCACGTTGATATATACAATGTTTAATGAAAAATGGTAAATAATGAAAATTTTAAAAATAATAATTGTTTGTAATGTAGAATATCCAAACATTCCTTCAGGCTTTTGAGCATGGTACCGAAATCTGCCAACTCAAGTTTCACTTTCCATTCTTGAAAATGAGTCTAAGGTGAGTAGCGAAGAGAATACGGTTAACTAGAAACCGAAAATGGTTCTGCAGCAAAATGGTTCAGAATTTTATTTATGATTTGAATCTGAAAAAAAGAAGATGCCCCTTGGGCTAAGATCAAAAGCAAATATTAACTGACCAGAGATTCGTCCTCATATGAGGAGGAAGGAAAGTTTAAATAAAGAACGCATATGAAATTTGCTAAACAATTTTTTAACCTAACATTTTTTTTCAACATTAGTAGGGGTGCAATCACAAAGAAATATACCTATAGTAGGAATCTGAATGATGAAATTAATTTTATTTATAATTGTATGACTTAATAAAAACGTTTTAAAAATACCGAAGACCTTGCTTTTCATTGACTAGTAAATTTCTCAATCTACATTATCTATTTATTAATTATTATCTTGATTTAAAATTTTTTAAAAATATAATTAATCAAAAATAAAATTTTTAAATAATGCCAAAATAAAAAGTTCTGTTACTTTAAAAAAAAACTTAGTTTAGTAAATGCTAAAACTAAAAACTAACTAACCCAGGATTAAATTAAACCCGCGCCGTTCACAAGCGGACATTGCTATTTTCACTCAAGCACGCTCAGTCAACTTGGATTAAATCACTATACTATTGTAAGCATATTTGTTTGTATTTCTTCAGATTAGGGTTCGACTTGCCTACCTTACAATATTCAATTGAACTAAGTTACCATATTCATATATTCGAATTATATTGGTAAGGCATTTGTTAATTAATTAAAATACAATTAGAATACGAGGTATAATTAATTAATACGATAGAGACATTGATATTTTTTAATATTGTGTTTATGATTGAATCTCAGACTCTCCACTTACTATTTTTTTAACATTTTCAAATATAGCTAAAATTCTGATAAATGCTATTAGGAGCTAATACGGCATCATTTGTATAAGTCTTTAAAAAAATATTATTTTATTTACACACTATTATTTTTTACACTCAGTGAATGTGTTGCTAAGATAGAGAACTTAGAAAAAAAAACTTTACGGTTAACAGTTACTAGTTATCAGTTACCATCCATATATATGTATTTATATGAAATATATCTGACTATGTATATGAATACACTCAGTTCAATTAAATCGTTGAAGCTAGATATGTCTAATCCTAATCTGTGAAGATGGAGAAATGGAGATTTAAAAATAAACAAAATATTAATAAAAACAATTATATTGAAAGGATTGTTTAGATCTTGGCTTCTTATTGTATTTTGATCAATTGATTAAGATCTCACTAATATAACTATAATATAAGTTTATGGTAACTTAGTTTAGTTGAATATCGTATGATATACACGTCAAACTCTAATCTGAGGGAAATAAAAATAAATTGTTGTACTTACAATAGTATAATGATTTAATCCGAGTTGATCGAGCGTGCTGGAGTGAGTGTTGAGTCCGGTTGTAAACAGTGCGGGTTCAATTTAAGCCTGGGTCAGTTTGTATTTATTTTGTGGAGTGCGGGCTTGTATTATTTTTTTTTTAGCGTACTACTTATTTTATTTTATTTTTTGTGATGTATACTATATATATATATATATAATTTGTTTTGAGAGTACAATCATTATTATTTCATTTAATTATTTATTGCCTTAAATTATGTTTTCATTATACAAGTCAGTTCTATGTTTATTTAATTTTATAAATATTAGTAGTTTTGGTTGTATTTATTTTTTATAGTGGGGGGTTTATTTTGCATGAGACTGCTCCTAACAATAACATTGTCTATTTTTAAAAAAAAGTCAAAATGTTGCATAACATCTATGTAAAGCCTACGAGGTCCAACTGGAAAAAAAAAAGTATATAGAATAACCTTCTATTGGTCAGAGTTGTTTTTAGCTTTTTTTTCACAAGAATACAACTAGATAAACCTATATACCCATCTTATGAAATAAAAAAAAAGAAATGTAGATTTTATATATTTCAAGAATAACTGAGCAGCGACGCTGTTAGCATGAAGGAAAGATAATAAGGGCAAGGAATGACGGAGTTGCATGGAAAAGCGTAAGTGGGAGTAGGGGACTGAATGAATACAAAGGTCCCACCACGTCCTTAGTTTCATATTCTCAACACACTGAGCAGAAATTTCACCAGTCAAGTGTGGAATACACAATGCCTGCAACGTGAACAGGGGGGTACTAGCGTATGTCCGAATTCGGGAATTTTGTTCGCTTGTTGGTCACGATAGGTTTCTTGGTGATCAACTTTTATAAATTTGTATTATAATTTTCTTGGGCAGAGTAATATAAACACGAGATGATAAACCGTTCTTTGTGCTTAACTTTAAACAGCAGTGTAACCACCAAGAATCACATGCATTATAATTCAGTTCCAATATTTTTTCATATCCACGAATCTAAATGTACTAATTGATAAAATTATAATTTTTTATTAATGATTTTTTTTTCTTTTTCAGGTACGTACAATGAACATAACAGTTGAAAAACTCGGCCTACATCCATCAGGTAATAAATTTAATGTGGCCATGTATTAATTTGAATGCAATGTCGATCAGTGATTATATACACTACATATTATTGTAAATATCTATAACATATAAAAGGTGTTGCTTTATACATGTTCATCCCTGCTTATCTCTTGGATTTTTGAGTTTAAATTCGCTGCATCTCAACAGCAGTGTTTGGTCCATCTTTTGGGGGTATTGTTTATTTTCTAACTTTTATTTAGTTGTTCCCAGTGTATTAACTCAGTAATTTTTTATTAGATGGGTAATATTTATTATTCTGATAGTAAATGAGATTATAAAACGAATTTATATCGAGTACGTTTTTTAATCCACTCGTCCTTAGTCCATTAACCACCAACGATTTTTTACTATTTGTTAACAATTGGTGCTGAAAATCAAACAAATTGAAAGGAAAAAAATAGTTTTAGAGTTAAATTCTCTGTAAGGATACGCCGTCATGATTAAAGAGTTTATCAATTGGTGTGTCACAATCATAAAAGCTTTTATGTCTCTCCGGCTAGTCGAAGATACTCAAATTATGATGACAGCTTTTTACGGAAAATTTAATCTTAAAACAAATTAGCTCATGAGAATTTTTCCCACTCAGTTTTGATGCAAATCGTAATAAAAAAAAGTATATAAATGTATTTTTTTAAATTAAATTTTCGTGTTTTTTAAAATTTTAAAATGTTCTGAGGTTTTGGCCTTCACTCTAATCAATTAAGTACCCGATATTAATTCATATCTTACTTATGTAATTCTAATGTATATTGTATGAAATAAAATTATTCTATTTGTCTACATTTGCTTACTGTCTAATACTGTATGGCTTACCTTAGAAGCGAATTACAGGATGGATAAAAGTCTTCCTTAAGGGGAGGGGGAAAATTAGAATCTCGACTATTTAAAAAGAGCTGGAAATAGAAAAATAAAATTCAAAAAGGTGCATATTAGATTGTGTTTTCGGGTGTTGATAACATACTAACACCATGAAAACTGCCTTATTTAGAAGATGATTAAAAACAAACCACAAAATAAAAAGACAAAATGAAAAAGAGAGAAGTAAGAAAATAAAAGAAGAAGAAAGCTGTAGTGGGGGGCTCTCAGCCCTGGGTTGATGAGTTGTAGCGAAGGAAAAGAGCACTCCTTTGTGAGTGGCTCTGGTCCTGTTAGTGTTACAGATACTCTTTTCCAACTCTCAAGATATCTCCGCGATTTCTTGTAAACACTCCATCTAATCTGTGCCAATGAGGAGGAAAAATTCGGCTCCCTAGTAAAAATGGATTGTAGGAAAGTTGGAATGCTATCGACGAATTTTCTTGATAAGTTCCATGTACCAGTCCCGTGCAGTAGAAAATAAAAAATAAAATAATATAATGTAAAAAATATATATAAGAAACAAAAACAATTTTTTTCATATTGTTAACTATCATTTTTCAACAATTCCTTAAAATTATTGAGTTGAACACATATCGGATACCCGGATGATGCTTAATGATTTTTTTTATTTAAGGTACTTTCTCTTTCGTTCACAATAAAATGATAGGAAAATATCTTTAATGATGTCATCATGACAACTGTGATCCTCTGCTGTTGAAAATAAAAAACTCGAGAATATCTTTGGAGGTTCTTACCTTCTGTCAATTTCCATCATAACGGTTTCGTTTAGTTACCTTTTGTAGGGCTCAATAAATTTTGTTATTCCACCTTAACAATTCCTAACGCATCATCATAAAAATCAAAAACAAGTTTTAGTTTCTAAAGAAATTTAAATACTATTTTTAATAACCGCTTGAGAGAAAAATCGTATGAAGTGGGATTATCATCTTAAAGAAGAGGCATACAATGTACGTTTTTTTTGTTCCTCTAACTCTTAATCTACTGCTTAAATTACATTTCTCCTCTATCAATCAATATTTTTTCAAATTGGATGAGGCATTTTAAAAAATCTATATTAATTACTAGATTACTTCAGTTGACTGAAATTCCTCATAGAAAAAAATGACCGTATATTCGTTCTAGCAGCTGATTATTATACTAAAAATTAGGCAATATCCGTAAAATATAAACTGATTTAGAGCGATAATTTCCTTTAGTATAGAATCAATCAAAATGATTTTCCCAATTGCCACATACCTTCAGTAGCTTTAATTTTAGCGAAAAATCGATCCTTTCAGGTGGATGAGCACATATTAGGAGAAAATAAATGGAGTCTTTGTTTTCGTTTTGATGTGTATTACTGAATTCGTAGAGTGAACAATCTTTTCGGTTCAATGCTAACGTCTATTTTAGTCTGGGTAATATCCATTCCCATTTTAACATTAAATACTCCAAAATGTTTTCGTGCAATTTTTATATTGATTTGCAATGTTTTGGTACTTTAAAAGTTCTAGTGTTACACATTGATGATTTCACTGATCCGGCTCTAATATGTCTTTGCATACTTGGGTGCATGATGGAGAGAGAACTTGGTTGTCTGTTTTTTTTTTCTTACAATAATTTTTAATAAATTTTTTTATAAATTGCTATGACTTTTTGGAATAATAATAGATTGGGTGTACTACATGTGCCTCCCTACAACTCTTGTATGAGGATAGCGAGGAGGAGATCTACAATTCTGTCATATGTAAAATTATAAACCTATTTGAATTTGAAATCGAGACAATAACATAAAATTATTAACCAATTAAAATGTGGTAGTCGATTATTAAATTAATTACCTTTGATTTTATTAACAGGTATTATTTGTTCTTTATTTTATTTTATATTTTTCACAATAGGTATGAATTTATTATTTTGAAGCTATTAAAACATTAAGCCGAGGATGAGTACGCCTCTAAACCTTTGAAACGTTTAATTTTATTTTCATTAAAAAAAAAAAAAATTCTTTGATTTTCGTGACCGCAAGATGTAGAAAGAGAGAGAAAAACGACTCCTTAAATTGCTTATGTAAGTATTATTGAAATATATATTAAATAGCTTCTACAGCTTTATCCCAAACTGCATTTGGAATACCTGACTCCCTTATCCACATTTCTCGACCACCTCATCACTGGAATTCTATTTCAAGGTGTTGGCTGCCCTTCAGTTGATTTGCAATGCAACATTCCATACACCAGATCTCATAGGACAGATACTTTAGATGTGCATACCCAAGTAGGGTACTTTCCTGAAAAGGGTAAATGTTCCGTCACTTGCCGTTTAGGAATTTCTCCAAATGCACGGACCTTCCAACAAAATTGAATCCCAATATCGAATATAGTATTGGCTGTAGTTATGTTTTCAATGGAGTAAATACATGCATAGATAAGAAATGATATTATTTTCGTTTTTCTAGCCTTTAGTTAAGAATAAAACTCGATTGTGTTTTATATATTGAACCTCTTCGAGGATGCCTACGAACCAAACCACTCCACAACATCTAATATTTAACTGTAATTTTTGGAGGGAAAATTCTTTGCCTGAATCAGACCAAACGAGAAACTTTCTTGTTGGCGAAATCGCAGCGTGTAGTGTTAGTACCTGATATAGAGAACCAGTAAACGCTTGCATATTGTGCAATGCATGAGTTAAACACGTTTCCATATTTTTTTTGGTTTATTTGGTATATTCTAATATGTTATAAATCAGCATAAGTTACGTCATATCAACAGACCATATTTTTGATATTTGATCATATTATCTTTTGAACATTCAAATTTTCACATATACACATATTATCTAGTATCCATCGCTTTATATTCTCTTTCTTATTTATTTTAATCACCATATTTTTTAATTCATCTCTTTCAATAGATATACTCATTTCATCAGGATTTTAATTGTTTTTAGCCTATTTTTACCTATTATTCAATAGTTTTCATTCTGTTAGAAGTGAGATTGGCAAATTGTTATGACTCCAGTGAAAAAATAGTTTCAAAGAGAATAAAAAAATACCGTTAACTACTTTAATCAGAAAATGAAGATTGGGGCATTATTCAACTCTAGTGTTGAAGGAACACGATGGAACATTAATTACATGGAAATATGGATTTCGACTGGATTTTTTACCTTAACTATATCTTTCAAGTCTTTTAACCTCAAACTCATAAACCATTATTCTTTTACTATTCAATAATACTCAAAAAATATTAAATTAACCATAACTAAATTCATATCGTTTACATTTCTACCTGGTTTGGCCTCAATAAAAAATTTAATCTTTCTTCCATCAGCCTTTCTCCTGACATGGCCATACAATTTCAGTTAAACTGCTCCAAGGCCTCTCCAACTGGAAAGACCACGAGGATCTCAAGGATACTTTCATTTGGAATTCGGTTCCTTCGGGTTTTCTCTTGGATCCTTCTCAGGAAACTCATCTCGATGCCGTCACTCGAACAACAAAGACTTTCCATTAAGTAAAATTGGTTGGAACACTGTTTTAAATAGAAGCTTTGTATTTTATCTTGTCTCCCGCATTCCTATGACTTTGGTCCGTATTTGGAAGCATAATGAAAAGATATTCCTTCATCCTATTTATTACTTCGAGATCAACGTTTCCATATTTTTTAACTATTGTTCCTAGGTAATCATAAGTTGAAGAGGTTTTCCATTGAAAATTAAAGCTCTCTCCTCATTATTCCTTCCTAAAAGCATAGCATTGCTCAGCATTTATACTCAATCCTCCCAACTAAAACTCCCCACTTCAATAGTTTAATGGTATCAGTAGTTTTTGCTCTGTGTTTGGTACGACTACGTCATCCACATATCTAAACGCTTGTAACAATACTGGCATGAGCTTTTAATTTCCTAGCATAGCTCTCGGCGTTCTCCTCTTGCAGACCATTTTATATTTCATCCATGAAAATGATAAACAAGAGTATGCCGAGGTCTTCCTGTTAAACACCCTTATGAAAACTAAATGTTTTTTTATTTATGTCCACCCAGTCTAATTGTATCTTTTTTGTTCTAATTTTTAAATAGGATGGACAGGATTAGGCAAAAATATTATGAAACATATTCCTAGGAATATTATCATGTCCTTCTATTTTTTTTAAAATATTTATTTATTGCTATTTACAACTGTACATTATAATACATTTAGTAAATCTGATCTAAGTTAAATTGGAGTGTTACAGGCGTGTAGAGAAACTACCCATTGGTACCACTCTAATGACATTTTACATTAGCTGGTCTCGTGGCCATCTTCTTTTCAGGCGTCTCGGAGGATTGTGAGGAATGGAAGAGGATGCAAGATTAGAAACTAGGGGGTTTTAGTGGTTAGAGAGTTTATAATCGTCCTTCTATTAAAAAGAAAATACAACCCCGTGTGACAACTCTTCTCGGTAGTGTATAAGGGGTTAACCCGTATCCTCGAGTGAAGGTTAAGTTTGTCCAAAATAATAAAATATTTATTCACTAAATAATATATTCACCCATATAAATCAAACAATGCTGTGACCTGGAGGCAAGAAAAAAATTATAATGATGTAATAGTAAAATGTAAAATAAGTAAATAAATATTCTATTGAATATTAAATAAATATAAAATTTAAATTATTTAAGTATTGATGAAATTAAAATAAAAAAAGAGAAGGATTTTTCTTATTAGAAACGAGATACTTAAAGGATGAGGAAACATTCGACATACAAAAGTCTTTTAAAGGATTAAAAAAACAATATTTATGTAATGTGATAAACAAAGTTTGCTATTTAATCCTGCATTTATTTTCTCTAGAATCTCGTATCCCTAATATTGAAGATCCAGAATACTCAAGCTTCTCTAAGCGTTCAATCATATTTCCTCTGTTAGATCTATCTATCTATTTTCTATATTATATATGTATCACCGAAATCCTTACCGTTTCCATTGCAAACCATATTTTTCATATTATTTGTATTGACATACGCTTTTCAACTATACCAACGTTATTGTATTTAATTCAATATTTTCTTTTAACAATACCCAATTCATAACAATTTCCAAACAGGGAGGTATTTAGTCTCTATTTTTTTTTTTTTTTGTTAGAACTTCTTTCAGAATGAAATGAAGTTTATTAAAGAAGATTTGTGCCGTATAGGTCTGTTTACGACGGACCTCAAATTTATCGGGTCTTAAATCAAATAAACTTTAGTAATTAAATCTGTCTATAACTATATTATTACTTTAACTTAACTATATATGGAATAAGGGAAAGTATTGTAATCTTGAAAAATTTCAAATTCAAGTTTTTGATGAAAATACATCTTTTGAGGCCTTCTTATTCCAAAAAAACTAGTCTGGAGAAATGGTGTGTGTGTCAGTGTGTGAATGTGATCGGCTTAGCTCAAAAATGCAAGATCGTACGAAACCGGAATTACAGATTAAAGGCGTGTATCTGTCTGGTACGCGAAAGAAAAATTTTCTATAAAATTGACAGACCAGGAGTGTGACTTTATTAAATCGATTTTTCACTTTCTTTTTTTTCGATTTTCTCCAAAATGGCTCTAAGGAGTTAGGTTGAACTAAGGGAACCAATGGGAAATTAAATGATCTTCAATATCAAATTGGTCTCATCTTTATTGAAATCGTTTAACAGTCCTTAATAATAATAATGAGCACTGTATTTATTGATAAATATTACAATCTGCCACAAACTTGGGCAATGAGTAGTAATGGTAAATGAACACATTCATACCAAAAATTACTAAAAAAAGAAATAAACTAAGCAAATCTCTATATGTATATAAACAGAAAAATAAATAAATAAAATGAAAATCATCACACTAAGTAAAATAAATTGTATACATTATTTATCAGTGTTGAAACGCTAATATTAATAAAAATTTCTTATAAGTATCTTCAATTTTATTTATTTGAAAAAACTATTAAGTTCTCATTATTAGCAATTGTCATATGAGTGAGTCGAAATGGAATAGGTGGGGAGAGGAGATTATAAATTTATTTAATTAAGGATAAATTTTATTTCACAAGACTAAAAACACAGTTAGTATGAATAAATTAAAAATTTGAATTTACGTAACCCGTGTTTGAATTTTTTTTCTTGTTTTACCTTAATTTTTATTCATCCAACGCTTTTAACGTTGCTATAACCGTGTTGGCAGAAATAAAGAAAAAAAACAACACATTATAGAAAAAAATTATTTGTAATGGAAGCACAAACCTTGTACTACGTTCCCCAGTTACGAATTTTTTTTTCTCATCAAAAAACTGTTTATATGCTAAATATAAATAAGATGTTCCTCTCCGATCACTGCAATTGAAAATCGCATTTTTTTATTTCCTGGAACGTATTTTAGTTATTAGTTTGATTTTTAATGGGCTGAAATACATAACTACTAAAAAATTAACGTAATGTGAAAGTTCAAAATTATTTGTGAAGATCTTTTCATAAAAACGGACTTCGTGTATTTGCTAAAAATTATGACATCTTTGTAAAAACATATTTAGCACATTTAAAAATTATTTCTACAATCTGGAACTATGAGTTGAAAATCTAGTCTTAATATACAATATATATATTGTACCTTATATAAGTTATGGTAGGACAAGGCCTCAATACAACCTTTATCCTAACTCACTATGTACATAAGCACTGATAATGCATATAGGAGCATTACAGGGAGAATAAAGGCAGTATCATTCTAGTAAGCGTGCGTTATAAGTCTCAGTCCAAGTGCTCGTAAGTTATGGTAGGACAAAGCCTGAATACCTTTATCCTAACTCACTATGTAAATAAGCACTGATAATGCATATAGGAGCATTACAGAGAGAATAAAGGCAGTATCATTCTAGTAAGCGTGCGTTATAATTCTGTTCCTTTTTTTTTTTACTTTCAGTCCAAGTGCTCGTAAGTGGTGTCGAAACCCAGGAACTCTTTTCACTGATTGAAGATTTTGTTTTTTTGAACTGTTCTCTCATCAAGGAATTTTTTCTCTTTCTTCCTCCGGCTTTCTTTTCTTGAATTTCTACTATATTGTCCCTTTATTTTTTTTTAATGACCAAGATAGTTAAAGGTCAAGGTCAACCACAATCACAACAGCCCGCAGTGAGACCGCCAGTTCTACAAATCCCGGTGGCGCAACCGGCTCCTGGAGTTCCTGCAGCCCCGGCTGTCCCGGCGGCGGTTCCGGTGCTGCTACCCCCGCTACCAGAGACCACTCACTGGCTGCTCACGCCAATATGTTGGTAAAAATGAAAGTGAGAGCAGCAACCTTTCAGGATATTAAAAAAGCCATCTCAGACTTGGAGCGGTTCTCAGGCGAAATCGGTGAGTTAAGGCTAAATGTACCCTTCCTGGGACGTACCAGAATTTACTTTTCTATTTACTCTTGAACGGATAGTCCGATTTCGGATCTGTAAAGTGCATTTTCTTTTTTTCGAAAATAGAAGTTACTGAAATTAGGTTAAAAAAAAGCAGCAATCCAATAATAAGGAAAATAAGATGCAAAAATATGAGTTAACGATAAATTTTTAAAAATGTGACCTTATAGGCACTTGTAGAACCGT
>NW_027110557.1:745416-746114 GCF_000696795.3 Halyomorpha halys
ATGAATATATTATAATATAAAAAATGAAACTAAAGAATTATATTATAATTGGAAACGCTAGAATTACTTATACATAGCATTCAGCCAGAAGTTAACTTGAGAACCTGTGAGCCTGCTTCGGCTTCATGTACGGGTAAAGCAATGTTAAAGAACAAATTATTATATATATACTAATTACACACAGATATTCTTATATTTATGTATGTATCTGTCTTGTGCTCAATCTATAATCCATTTTTGTAAATTATTTTGATTTTATATTGTGAATGCTGGCCAGTTGCTAGAAGTATAAGGAAATATGAAATGTTATTAAATATGTAAGCTAGTAAAGAGCATTGAATTATTCTGTAATAAGAAAATAATAGTTATTGAAAATTAAAGTTATATCACTGTATAAATAAACAATTACTTTTGTCCCGCTCAAATATATTGATGCAGTAGGTCATAGGACCTATAAATAAAATATGGGCCGTAAAGGATATATTTAAGGCTGCTCTTTTATTGAAGATCTTCTCAAAAGCTGTATTTATTGGGCCAAGTCCACTTTGGAGCCCTAGGCTGAGGTGTGGTATAATTGGACGTTGAGGTAGGTTGGCAGCATTGAGCGGCTCGCTCTATCACATCGGTTTAGGTTAGCGACCAGTCTATGGAAGAGCCAACGGTATATCTTTAACATTTAAGAATAAAAAATAGTTTTT
>NW_027110557.1:746433-748025 GCF_000696795.3 Halyomorpha halys
TGTCTCGCACCAGGTGCACCATTGCCGCAAGAGGTCAATCATGGTCACCCATGTTCTTTCTCTCTTGGCGTCCATTCTCGCAGCTTCATTGTCCCTTTTTTTGTTCCACGGTGATCGAGACAACTAACCACTTTTTTTTACTTAGTTTATATAGTGTATCCATGTTACATTTGGCTAGGAACACCTTACAACCTGTAATTCTGGCTGACGCTTCCTTCGGCATAGTGATTTACGGTAGAGGTGGAAACTGATTTGTAACTGGCGGCACTGCTACCGGTGGGTTTTCTGAGAAAGATTCAGAATTGGGTCCCGGAATATACCTTTGCTCACCAAAGAAATTTGCACTAACACCTATGATATTGCAGGTATAGAGAGCAGAAGTTATGCAGTACCACTCTTCTACTTTTTCCCTTGCGAATCCTGTTCTTGACTTATGCAAAGCCAAAACATTACCGGCCATTTCATCCTCTCCCGGCCGATAGATAGATATTCAGGTATTTCAATGTGAGTTAATCACCCTGGGTGGGCCTTGTACAGTAGAGGGGGGTGCGGATATGGAATTAGGTAATTGGGGGATAGAGAGAGAGACATTATGGGTCCACATCGTGGAAAAGATGCCCCGCGAATATCAGGCCGTTGTGGGGTGTGATCTGCTGGGAAAAGCTGGGGCGCTGATCAGGAACACCAAGGGCCTATCGCAAAATCGATTAGGGAAGTGGAGGTATAGCTGTTAGGAATTTCGCTTAGAGGGGAGGAAAAGGATAGGTACAATCCAGGGAGGGGGAAGTTGGAGACAGGAAATTAAGAGGGAATACTCAGATATTATCTTTAAAGAGGGAGTTTTGTAGGGGGCGACATGACAAACCATGCATGAAATCCCCTTGAAACCGGAGAAAGTGACGTACGTAAAAGAAAGGTGGTACCCGCATGCGTTGAGGCAGCACATTCGAAAAGAATTGGAGAACCTCAAGAGACAGCGCATCGTTGTTTGACAGTGTGGGCAGTGCGGAAGAAAAGCGCACCAGGAGATAAGGGAGAGCGTTATAGTGAGGTGATTGACCTGATTGAGCCTCAACGACTATCCGGTGGACGAGAAGTATGTCATACCAAGATTAGAAGATAACCTGGAAAGACTAGGTGGGACGACATTCTTCAGTACCCTGGATTTGAAAGCCGGGTACCACCAAATTAAAATGCACCCGAAAGACCAAACTAAAACGGCCTTCACATTCGGGGGCATTACATATTCACAAGGATACCCTTCGGTCTAAAAAATGTCCCATCACGTTTCAGCAGCTGATAATAATAAAAATAATCTTTATTTATTCTGGGATTTATCCCTTTAGAATAATTTAAAGGTGTCAAAATTAGGCTTTGGAGCCTTAGAATAAAATTTTGTAAATTACAAAATAGAGATGAAATTACAAGATTTCATAAAATGAAGTAATCAATGATTTTTTTTAAAATTATTTATTTAATATAATTTACAACTGTACAAAATTATACAATAGGTAAATATGTAGTATGTTTCATATACACTTGAAAATCTTGGGAAGGAACCACCCATTGGTGGTACTTCAAACATTAATTTA
>NW_027110557.1:750910-757366 GCF_000696795.3 Halyomorpha halys
ATGAAAGGCATTAGGAGGAAGGGTCATTTGGAGTGGAATTGTAATCTCTGCTTCAACATGTTCAAGATGGGCTGGATTAAGGATGGGGGTTAAAAGTTTTGAACAGGTGTTCGCCGAACATTTGAGTTTTTTCTTCATCTGATCGTGTCTAACCAAGTCTTATTTTTAGTGAGAAGTGGATGCTTGAAAGATTTGTATTTTAGTAGCTTTTAGTAGTTCTCCATAATGATTTGTCAGTGGTATTTAATTTTCTGTTAAGTTCTGGAAATTTTGTATTCTGTGTTTTCTAATTTCTACTTTTAGTCTGTTAGTCAATGTATTGTAATGAGTTTTGTCCGAGGGATATCTTGTTCTGTGGCGCCTCGCTCTTGCCCGGCGTTTTTCTGTTAATAATGCTTGTATGTGACGAGATAAGTTGTTTTCTCTAAAACTTTTTATGTTCATTGGTAAAGTATTGTTAGTGATAGTAGTTCCTATCGATCTGGAAAGTATTTCGATAGCAGAGTCGATCTGTTCTTTTGTTTTTAGTGGAATTTTTAAGTCAAGTACGTTTTCAAGATCAGTCCGAAAATTATTCCTGTTTACCTGTCCTGTAACCAATGAAGGGGGAGAGGGTCTAGGAATAGGATTAGAATGGATGTGAAGCAGAACCGGGCTATGGTCTGAAGAGAGGTCATCTATAGATTGTGGATTGTGATGTGGGTATTTGGGAAGTAACAAATATATCAAGGATATCGGAACGTTTTTTATGGGATTTAGGCCAATAAGTAGGATTTTTAGGAGAGAGGATGGAGTAACTATTGGATGTTGTGACTCGGGAAAGAGTCCTACCACGAGTATTGGACGTTCTGCATCCCCACTGTTGATCTTTGACGTTGAAATCTCCTCCACCAATAAATTGCGGACCAAGGAACCGGAATAAGGAGTCAAGATGGCTAAAGGAAAGGGAAATACCTGGAGAACAATATATAGCTGAAAGTGTAATGTTAAACGGGCGAGAGGATAAGATGAGGGATGTTGATTGAATAATATTAGACGGAATGGAAGGAATAAGGGAGTGAGGTAAAGATTTATGAATAAGGATATAAGAACCTGCGTGGGATGTGTTGTCAGGGTGATCTGTTCTATATGTAATGTTGTCGCGTATGTAGAAGTCAGAATACTTTGTGAAATGGGTTTCAGTCAGTAGTGCTATGTCGATGAAATGTTCATGGAGGAATAAGTCAATTTCGTCTCGGTGGTTATGTAGTCCATTTGCATTCCATAAAAGTATATTTAAGGTGCTTTTGTTCATCTAGTTAAATTGAACGAGATTTCATTAAGGAGTCTGGTTAGGAGTGAGATAAGAGGCTTGATTGTGTCTTGAAGATCACGAAGGAAGGAGGAAAGAATAGATGCTATTTCAGGTGCATTTTGGCTGTTAGGGAATAGAAGATTTGATCATGGAGATGAGTGTAGGTTGGTCTAGGTAGGGATTGAACTCTTCTTTGGGATTGTTGAATTGGATCCTCGGTTACTGGAGGTTCGAGGAAAAGATTGACCGAAGAGGAAGTTCAGGATAGGGGAAGAAGTTTAGGATTGACCTGTGTAGGAATTTTCACATTTTTGGAAGGAAAGTCATTTGTAGGTGGTTTAGTCTGTGGATAGGAGCTTAGGGACTGATATAATGAAGTCTGAGGGAGAGAAACATAGGACTGAGGCTGAGGGTGGGATGTCAGAGGGAGAGCATGGGAAGCTTGAGGCGCCTGAACTCGACGAGTTACTTCTGCGTATTTAATAAAAGGCTGTCTTCTGGAGTTGATGGGTTGTTGTAAGCGATTGTTGACCGGAGTACGATGTTCCACGTCGCTCGTTGATGGGCCAGGAAGTTCTTCTCCTAGAACCACTTTGTTTTGATTGAACTCTTTCAATGCAGAATTTGTGGTTTTTTGGCGTTGCATATTTTTGTATATTTCGCAACCTTTGTAGTTAACTGGATGACCTTCTTTCCCACAGAGTACGCATTTAGCTGGAGTCTCTCGATTCTTCTGACAGGTATCAGATGGATGTGAGCCAGCACATAGGTGGACGGAAGGTACGACGGAAAATATCGGAGACGTGGTTTTTCCAGGAGAGAGTTTGATCTATAGTAACACCAAGGTTTTTGAAGTATGGATGGAATTGCATTGGATTGTTGTTTAGGAATAAGGTTGAAATAAGAGGGACAGTTTTCAGCAGGTGATTGGATCTTATTACGATTGCCTTAGTCTTCTCTGCATTCAACTTAAGCTTGTTTTTTTGTGCCCACTGACTAATTCTATTCAAGTCTTCTTGAATCTTCTCCGTAGCAACTAATATGTCAGAAGGTGGGAAGGAAAGGTAAATTTGCAAATCATCTCCGTACAAATAGTATTGCGAATGTTGGATAAGGATGGGAAGGTCATTGATGTAGATAGCGAAAAGGGTAGGGGATAGCGATGAACCCTGAGGATGAGGATAGGTTTTGGTGTTCCATGGCAGTTTGGTGGTCGTGGGTTATTTTAAGGAGAGCGGATTGTGTTTAATAGCCAGGTCGAAAGCCGGATTGGAGGGGACTGATGAGGGAACGTTCTTCTAGGAATTTTGAAGTTGGTTTTGAACAAGGCGTTCTAGCGGCTTTGAAAGGTTGGAGAGGAGAGAAATAGGGCGGAAGTCATTAGTTGAAGAAGGATTTGCGATTTTATTTAATGGTCGAACTAAAGTGGTTTTCCAATGAGAAGGAAATGTGGCATTTTGCAAGGAAAAATTGTATATATAATAGTGGACGGGAATAAGGACTGGGAGACAGGATTTAATCAATTTAATAGGAATTTTGTCCGGTCCATGATCGTTGGTATGGGATCTTAGAATGGTATATAGTAGTTCTTCATAAGATATGTAGGAAAAAAAAAATTTCTGGATTAAAGGTGTTGTTTAGAATGTCAGGAAAGATTGATGGAATAGTAGCATGGCATCTCAGGCATAGCTGAGGTTATTGGATTCTGATAGGAATAAATTTCGGAGTATTATCCACTTGGATTTGGGATCAGGAATATTGGAGAGTGCGTGATGAATGTGAAGGGATTTAGCACGTCGAACTGCTAATTGGGTTGCATTACGGAGTAGTTTAAAATGTATATTATCTGCAGACAGGAGGGTCCGACGAAATTTGTGTCTAGCTGCTTCTCTTTGTTTTATCATTGCATTTATTTCCGAAGTAAGCCAAGGTGCAGTTGGACGGCATAAGGTTCTGATTTTGAGAGGAGCATGGATGTCTAATATAGATTGCAAATGTGAAGTGAGGGTGAATACTACAGGATCGATGAAATTATAGGAGTGTATTATGTCCCACTGGACGGACTCAAGGGTAGGTTGAAGGGATTCATAGGAAAGGAGGTCCAGATTACGGTATGATATGATTTTAGGAGTAAAGCATTTGACATTTATTCTGCATGAAAAATGATTAGAGAAGGGGAACAAAGTAGGATTTTGACCTTAAGACTAACATGCACATACAACCCAACACCACCTCCAATGCAATCAGATCTATCATGGTGAAAGAAAGCGTAATTGGGAATAAAAACTTGAGAGGAAGGAATAAATGGTTTAAGCCACGTTTCGGATACAGCTATGATGTTGTAAAAAGTGTCGAGAAAGTACTGTTTAAATTCATCGAAGTGGGCAATAAGGGATTGTACATTAACGTGGCAGGAACTGAGGACATTAGTCATAACTGTGAGGTGGTAAATGGTAAAGTAAGAAGAAGGATAAAGGTTTATGTATAAAGAATAACAATATTTATATACTGTTACAATTATACAGGATGTAACAAAAATAAAAAATTGAAAGGAAATTGTTGCTTGAGTTATCTAAATTTGGAAAAAATAGTCAATGAAGATTGAGATATAAAAAAAAAAAAAAAAAAAAAAAAAAATGTAAATATAGAAAATTGTATATGTGCTGTTATTAAAGTGTTGACAAAAATGAAAATAAATATAAATAAAATATCTTCTATACTAAAAAAAGAGAATAATAACAATATTGTGGTGACTTGGATACCGAATTCAACTGAAGACGTCCAATTCGCTGAACAATAGGCATGTGACCGGTGCTTAGCCATCGGACTGCCTGCACCTGACCCTACCTCCGCTGAACCAGACGTACTTGATTTTCCCCACTTTCTGCTTCTGCCTGGCTAACCAGTAGAGGTGCTTGATGGCGGGCGTCATTGCTTCGCTGAGATATACGCGGTGCGCTTTGTTTTCATCCCAACCTAAGTGGCGAGTGGAGAAATCTCTTTTGGCTCTTATTTGCCGCACCAGCTCATCTCTTATTGTTTGTCGGACGAATCTCACTATAATAGGGCCCGGCACTCCTTCTTGTTTAGACCTGAGCCGAACCGCGTGGTCCAGATCGTCCGGACACAGCTTCACGCCCAGGCCTGCACCAATACTGAGAACTGTTCCTACTACGGTCTCTCCCTACTTCCCGGGAACTCCCCTAATCTCTACAGTATTATTTAGGTGATTCTGTTCCACCTGATTAATTCTAACCTCAAGGCCACATATTTTAGCTTTATGATTGTTGTTTTCTAAGGAAAATTCTTCGATTTTATTCTTCTGCTGGTCCAGGAGGGCTTCAATCTTATTCATATTCCTTTCGATATTTGACATTGTTATTAATATTGATATTGGAGATTTGAAACCATATTTCGATATATTGTTCAGTACCATAAAATATTTTATGAAAAACTAGAAATAGTTTTTCGATATTTTAAATTGATACATTCATGTTCCTTTCAATATTTTACATTGTTATTAATATCGATATTGAAGATTAGAAACGATATTCCAATATTTTATTTTATAGAAATATCGATATTCCATTTTTAATTTTTTTATACAATTTTCTAGTCTTTTTAAACAAAATATCAGTATTTCGATAAAATAATATCGAAATATTGTTGCTAATATTCCATATCGATACTATACTAACACAAAATATTGAAATAAATATGTAATTATCAAAATAAAATATCAATATTCCATTTCTAAATATTCTATGCAATTTTTTAGCCTTAATAAACAAAATATCGATATTTCGATAAAAATATATTGAAATGTGTTGCTTATATTCCATATCGATATTACAACAATAGAAAATATCGAAATTAATATGTAATTATCAAAATAAAATATCGATATTCCATTTTTAAATATTCTAGGCAATTTTCTAGCCTTATTAAACAAAATATCGATATTTCGATAACATAATATGATATTGGAATATTGTTGCTAATATTTCATATCGATATTACAACTATAGGAAATATCGAATAAATATATAATTATCAAAATAAAATATCGATATTCCATTTTTATATTTCCTATACCTTTTTCTACAATTTAAACATTATATCTTATAATTACGTTATAATGAGATAGCACATTTCTAAGCTCGTAAAAGCGTCTCAGCAGTTTCCCTTTGTTTAACCATCTGACTTCACAATAATATGTTACGTCGTCATATTCGGCTAATATTTCATCCCAAAACGCGTTGAACTGACGATGGTTAAGATTTCGGGATCAAATAAAATTGATGGATTTTACTACCACATTCATAACATTCTGGAGTCGTATGGACTTAGAACACAAGTTCTGTTGGTGGATAATGCAATGAAGGACTATCAAATCATCTTTTTGCACAGTTAATTCAGTTGCTTTTTCATACAAAATTCCGATGAAACCTTCACGTAAGCTATGGTTGCGTGCTGGAAGGTGCACCATCTCTGCATACACCAACTAATTTTGACCATTGCAAGCCAAAACTTGTGAATACCTTTTGAATTTCATTAAAAATGTCCTCTCCTATACTGGTTCCTTGTAGTGGCTGTAAAGCAAGATATTCCTCAGTAATAATGAACTCTTTATCATCACCTAGAATAAATATAGTCAGTAAAACTGTTTCGGACAAATCGGCGCTCTCGTCTAATGCAGTGGAAAATGATTCAAAACCACAGCCATACGGTCATTCAATGTTGTTTTATATCATTAGCCATCATTTCTATACGTCGGACAACAGTTAGTCTTGACAAACTAATTTTTCAGTAGAACCTTTTTGTGCTGAAAAAAAAATTCTTAAATTTGGTTGTTATACGTTTTTAGAACCCTTGGGTTGTTTTAAGAAATCCTGTATTGACATTTGCAAAGAATTATTCAGCCTGTTTCTCGCTCATCGATTTACCACCAATGTCACATATTATTCCATAATGATCCTAGGATTTTTATAGTTATTGCCAACAACATGTATATATCAAGGCGTTTTGGGATGAAATATTAGCCGAATATGACGACGTAACATATTATTGTGAAGTCAGATGGTTAAACAAAGGGATAATTGGTAAAAATTGGTAAAGATAATTGGTAAAAAGGTCTCCCAGATTGTGGCTCCAATGGTAGC
>NW_027110557.1:761746-762868 GCF_000696795.3 Halyomorpha halys
ATTTCAGGAAGCTGAACGAGAATACCATAGACGAAAAGTATCCAATGCCCAGATTTGAAGACATTTTGGACAGGTTAAGTGGGGCGACGGTATTCAGCACATTGGACTTGAAGGCCGGATATCATCAAATCAAGATGCACCCTAAAGATCAACATAAGACAGCATTCACATTCGAGAGAGGCCACTATGAATTTACAAGGATGCCGTTTGGCCTCAAAAATGCTCCCATAACCTTCCAGCGCCTGATGGACGAGTTTTTGAGGAGAATAGACGAATCAGTATGCCAGATTTACATGGATGATCTCCTAGTGTTCAGTACGAACGAAGACAAACATGTGCAACATGTACATAGCGTATTCCAAAGAATCAGGCACTTTGGACTCAAATTATCGGGGGAGAAATCATCGTTGGGGCAAGAGCAAATACAATTTTTGGCCCACACGCTCTCCAGGGAAGGAGTTAAACCCGACGCAGATAAAGTCCCAGCAATACAGAAGATCGCAGTGCCTAGGGATGTAAAGGGAGTGCGGAGGTTGCTGGGAACTTTAAATTATTATCGGAGATTTGTGCCACAAATGGCTGAGTACCTTGTCCCACTCAACAATCTTTTGAAGAAAGGCAGAAAGGTGATCATCACCCCGATTGTGGAAGACAATATCAGGCGGTGCATGGAGAAGATGCAACAGGAGCCAGTGCTTGCTTTCCCAGACTTCACCTGGCAATTCAATATCACTACAGATGCGAGTGAGTACGCACTGGGAGCGGTGTTGTCTCAAGAGGGTGATGGAGGAGATCGCCCAGTTGCGTACGCCAGTAGGTGCCTGACAGAGACGGAGACCAAATACAGCGCACTGGAAAAAGAGCTCTTGGGAATATTGTGGGGTGTTGACCACTTTAGGCCCTATGTATTTGGAAGAAAGTTTAGAGTACACACTGACCACAGGCCCTTGTAATGGGTGGGAAAGTTGAAAGAGTCTTCAGGCAGGATTACGCGTTGGAAGGAGCTTCTTGGACAGTATACTATGGAAATCGTATATAAACCAGGAAAAGAAAATGTAGTAGCTGATTGGTTGTCACGAGCAATAACAGTAAATGCACAGAGGAGGAGGCTGGGGAAACTTC
>NW_027110557.1:764462-766439 GCF_000696795.3 Halyomorpha halys
TTGTATAGTTGAAGTTTACGAGGATTGTTCGTAAACTGGTGGGGGGATTTACAGCCTTAGTCAGCTGTTACTTCGATGTCAGCTGACTGAGGAAATCAGCTGATCGCATGTATATAAAGATATGTACCAAACCCAATAAAGATAGTATGTTACAGCAGTTCACATCTTATTCCTTCTTCTCTTTTTTGACATTTGACTTTCGCCGATACTTAACTTATATATATACATATATATATATACATCTTATTCCTTCTTCTCTTTTTTGACATTTGACTTTCGCCGATACTTAACTTATATATACTGCACTTACTAATTCACTTTATTTCTGTTTTAGAGGGTTCGGAATAAAAATATATATATACATATATATATATAAATTTATTCCTTTTTTTTCTATAGAAAGTTAAATGCCATAAAAAAGAAATGTAAACATTTTTAATTAAGGATAAAACAATCAACATTTAATAAAAGAAATGAATGCTCATCATAAAATGGAGAATGATAAGTACATTAGGAAGTAGGCATTCTAGTGACAAGGGAGTGCTGAAGCCGACACAAACTTTATTCAGCGCTAAAGGAGCCTGTTGCCCTTGATTTCTAACACAGAGATATGGAAATGCTATGTTATTACCCACTGCCTTCATTTGCATTAAATCGTCCTACAGGTAGCTTTTTCAGCTAATACTTGAAATATTCGTCAAAACGTTAGAACACAACTTTTAAAATAAGTAAATATATATAAAATAGGAAAGAACAAATTCTGTTGTTTCGTTCTAAAAGGAAATTGTGGTGTGTTTTAATTTATTTGTATCTTTGTTCAGTAAAAAAAGATAATTATATACCAATCACATATTTTAATATGTAAGGAGACAAAAAAGGCATAGAGAAATAGAAAATTTTTTTAGAAGTATAAAATACAATGATTTCTAAAATGGACAATAACAACTAAAATTGTTTTTAAAAGATAAGTAACGTATTGATATTACACTAGTATTAAGGGGGTAGGGTGAGGCTGAAGGACTGAAAAGCGAAGCAAGTTTTGAAAAAATTATTTCGGACTTCAAAAGTTAATTTTTTCTTTTTCAAGAAAAGTTTCAAATGCCGACTTATTAATATATCAAAGGAAATACTAGTTTTTGTACTGTAGAAGAAGCTTTTTTGAAGATCTAAGTGATATAATACTATAGTGCCATATAGAAGAGGCGAGATTGCCTGAGAAGGGGAAGAGGAGTTCTTACCTGACTCGCGGTTCGGGCGACAGTGAGAGCTCCCCTGACTTCCCCTCCCCAGCGCCCTCCCAATTCCGCGCATGCTCTTACATCTCCTACGTCCCTTCAGTCCGCTTCCAATTGGCCACTAAGGGCATACGGTCCGATTTTAATTGGCTAGTTTATAGCTTAGCAGATATTGACGAACGACAATTATAATGGAAAGACGAAGTATCAGAATAAACTTCAAGAAAACCCCTTAAAAAAATAAAATTAATAAATAAATCTGTACTGCAATAGATTAGGAAAGGTCATGTTTAGTACTTTGTACGGTTTATATAACAACGGTTGTGCAAGGTAGAGGCAGAGCCGTTTTTAGCCGAGGAAGCAAACCTCCTTGGTGCAGCGACGACGGTTCCAATCAGGCCGGGGAGGAGGGGTTGATTTTATTTCGTGACGGTCTCATAGAATGAAATCTTGACCCTCCCACCATAAATAGGATATGTTGGTTACCCGTAGATAACCCATATGACCCCCTCACCCTCATATGTCTGAAATGACCATACAAGGGATAAAAAAAATAATGAGGTGTAGATAGTTGACCGTAGATTAATGATTGGAGAAGTTTGTCGGGGGGTCACCAAAGAACAACATAAATAAACAAGACCATATTTATTTATTTTATGCCGACGTTTCGACCTGAGTTTCAGGTCTTCATCATGGCTATAGAACAAAAGAGATAACAACAACATTTAGAGTAACATACAAT
>NW_027110557.1:768664-769630 GCF_000696795.3 Halyomorpha halys
GCAAGAGGAGGACTTGGAGACGAAAAGGAGAAGCAGCTAGAAGACGAGGAGAGTTCTGAGGAGCGTACCCACAGAGGGGCTGCCGCACGTTGGAGATCAACCATATGAGAGGAGAACACGGCGGTTTGCCTATAATAGAGATTGCAGGGGTGAGGTGTCTGGTAGACACTGGTAGTTCCAGCACTATCATGAGCCGAGAGGCTGTGGAGAAGTTGTGTAGTGGAGATAGAGCACACCGGATTCAAGTATGTCAGTGTAGGTTAATCACCTTAGGTGGCCCTTGTGAGGTAGAGGGGGAGGCGGTAATAGGCTTAAACCATTGGGGATTTAGTAAGGGCATCTTGAAAGTCCATATTGTAAAGACCATACCGAGAGAATATAAAGTAATTGTGGGGTGTGACCTGCTAGGGAAGGTGGGTGCTTGGATTGGGGCAATCAATCAAGCTGAGGACTGGAGACAGCGAATCAAGAGAGAATACCACGATATTTTTTATACAGAAGGGGATATCCTCGGAGCAACCGGTAAGACTGTCCATGAGATCCCACTGAAGCAGGAGAGGATAACATATGTAAAGGAAAGGAGATACCCACAGGCACTACGTCACCACATCCGGGAGGAACTCGAAAGATTAAAACGACAGGGAATCATTATTGATAGTACATCCCCATACAATAGTCCACTATGGGCGGTTAAAAAAAGGAGTGCACCTGGTGAAACTACTGAAAAGTACAGAGTGGTAATTGATTACAGGAAGCTGAACGAGAATACCATTGAAGAAAAGTATCCAATCCCCAAATTTGAAGACATTTTAGACAGGCTGGGCGGGGCGACGGTATTCAGCACACTGGACTGGAAGGCTGGGTATCATCAAATTAAGATGCACCCTAATGATCAACATAAGGCGGCATTCACTTTTGAAAGGGGTCACTATGAGTTTACAAGGATGCCGTTTGGCCTCAAAAATG
>NW_027110557.1:769680-774292 GCF_000696795.3 Halyomorpha halys
TTTTAATATAACATAATGAATAATTCTGGACAATATTACTGTACCATACGGACTATGGTACTGGACAGATATTTTTCACGACGTCTGGTTTAACAATTAATCAATAGAGAAATACTAATATTAGGGTCAATATAGCGATCTGCACCACACAATATATATGTTACGGTCTGAGTCAGCTGTTACTTCGATGTCAGCTGACTGAGGGAATCAGCTGATCGAAGGTATATAAAGAGATGTACCAAACCCAATAAAGTCAGTGTTTTACAGCATTCCAATTGAAGAGTTAAAATTTCCGTTTGGTTTCAAAAACGCCCACATAACCTTTCACCGCCTGATGGACCAGAGATATCGAGGAATCCGTCGGTCAGATTTACATGGATGATCTAGTGTTCAGTAAGGACAAAGAAGAACTCGAGCAACATTTACACAGCGTATTCCAAAGAGTTGAGCAATTTGGGCTCAAATTATTGGGAGAGAAATAATCGTTGGAGCAGGAACAAATACATTTTTTTGGGCCACACGATTTCCAGGGAAGGAGTTAAACCCGACTCGGATAAAGTCGCCGCTATCCGGAAAATGACAGTGCCTAGGGATGTAAAGGGTGTTCGGAGGTTGCTGAGAACTTTAAATTATTACCGTAGATTGCCGAATACAGAAATTGCTGAGAACATCGTCCCACTCAACAATCTCCGGAAGAAAGGCAGGAAAGTGATCATCACTCTGATGGTGGAAGACAATATCAGGCGGTGCATGGAGAAGCTGCAGCAGGAGCCGGTGCTTGCTTTCCCAGACTTCACTCGGCAATTCACTATCACTAAAGATGCGAGTGAGTACGGGCTGGAAGCGGTGTTGTCTCAGGAGAGTGAAGGAGGAGATCGCCCAGTTGCGTACGCCAGTAGGCGCCTGACAGAGACGGAGACCAGATACAGCGCACTGGAACGAGAGCTCTTGGGAATAGTGTGGGCTGTTGACCAATTTAGGTCGTATGTGTTCGGGAGAAAGTTTAAAGTACACACTGACCATAGGCCTCTGCAATAAATGGGAAAATTGAAGGAGTCTTCGGCGAGGATTACGCGTTAGAAAGAGTTATTGGGACAGTACAACATGTAAATCACATATAAACCAGGCAAATGTGGTAGCTGATTGGTTATTATGGCTCGAGATGTGAACGCCTTAGAAAAAGACAACGGAAAACCGTCAGGAGTGAGACAGTTTCTACGAGAAGGATGATGGACAGAACGTGGTGGAGGAAGACGATAGGGAGTAATCTTCGTCTAACGAGAGCTCTGAGAAAGGAAGACCAGTAGATATTGAGGAATTGGAGGACATAATAAACGACAAGAGGCGGCAGATTGTATGGAAGGCGAGGACCACTGGATTGCTCAAAGTTGAGTGCAGTAAGTATGGGAGGAGCAATACCATGACGATTTGGTCACAACCAGGCGTGAAGAACGACCAGATCTGTAGAACGTTGAACAATGTTTCAAAGCCTGGAAAAAAGTGTCACCTGTACGTTGGGAATGAAACCATTTGGGAGAAGATCAAGCGGCTATGGCGTGATGAACACATAGGTATAGTCAGGAATCTCTGAGACCCATCAAGCATCAAAGAAAAGGTACTTTTGGTGGGGGATGAAGAAGACTATCACAGAAGTAGGAAACTGCGAAGTTTGTCTACGCACCAAGTATGATACCCACCAAAAGGGAGGCAAGAGGAGATATCTACCGCAGATGCACCGCTCAACGATCTACAGATCGACACTTTCACATGAAGAGGATTTAAAAGGATCTCCATAATTGATCTCTTCCGTAAGGCGGCAATGGCGCACCATGGCGCAGGACTAGTCGTCGGAAGTAGTGTTGGCAGCTCTCCGATTATGGTTCCAATTCTACGGAGTTCAGGAGCATATCTCATCAGATTCAGGCAGAGAATTTCAACACACCAGAGCCCCCAAGTGCAGGGGGAGCATAGAGCGGTTTCATGGCACGTTGAGTGACCACCTACGCTTATATCAGATCGACAAGGGATCGGAACCGGATGTAGCAATGCCTAAGGCTATAGCGGCATTAATAATTCCGTACACCCCGTTACGGGGTCCTCATCATTTGAGATCCTCTTTGGGCTTCGAGGACACCGGCGGGACTATAAGGGCACGGCAGTAGACGGTGAGGAGAAACACAACTTCCATGTTGCTCGAAGAAAGTTATGGGAAAAGGCACGAGGAAGAATAGAAAAAACAGGAGGGTGGCGCGGGAGAATTTAAAGTTCACTGACAGGATGGAAGCGATCAAAATCGGGACGATCGTAAACAGAAAGTTGGGATCTAACAGGGGTAAGGAGATACAGCGATACGAGGGTCCATTCAGGGTGATAATTATTAGGGAACACAATATTGTTACGTTGGAAAGTATTAAAGAACCTAAAAAGAGGAGAACTGTCCATATTGAAGAGTTAAAATTTCCGGCAATAACAATGTAAAAACTGGAGCGTTCTCATATTGCCAGCAACTACTAGATTGTATTACAGAAGGAATGGTTATTAATGTAATTCTATTAATTGTTTTTTTGTTTTAAGGTTTATTTTGACTTTTGTAAATATTGTTTTTTGTTCATTTTAGCTTATTTTTGTATTGTATAAAGAATTCTTTAATTTAATTCTTAGATTTAAATTATGAATATAGCAATTATTTCAGGGAGCTTGTGAGTTCTTCCAATTATATGAATATAAGAATATTAATTGTGTTTGTTCTCTATGTTATTATATTGTATAATATTAGTTTACGAGGATTGTTCGTAAACTGGTGGGGAGGGAGTTACTGTCCGAGTCATGTATTACTTTGATGACAGCTGATCGAATGTATATAAAGAGATGTACCGAATAAAGCCAGTATTTTACAGCAGTCCAAGCGTGTTAGATCTTATTCCTTCTTCTCTTTTTTGACATTTTACTGTCACTGATACTTAAGTTATATATATAAAATCTCAATATGTGTAAAACTGAGAAGTAACAAATACTGGTTTAATCTGTACCGGGTTGATTTCGTACGCCTATAGTTTATGGGGTGGGTATATTAATTAGTCAGAATCATGAATGAGGGAACTAAGGAAAAAAAAAACCTTGTTGCGAGCGAAGGCGGAGCTGGGGCGAGGCTTAGATCGTGATCTATCAGCTGCTTTATCTCTCTCAACCTAACTCCATCAGTCGGCCTACCTTATCTACATCAAGGATCTCTGCCCTCTATTCTTCCTGCTAACATACTCCAGTCAATCTTTTCTAATCTCATAGCCGACTTTAGAAATATCAGTTAGGTCTCTTTAAAAAATAAATCTCCTAAAAGGTTATATTTCTCTCAATGGCACTTAAAATCTTCGATTAATAAGAAGGGCAAGTGAGGGATTATTTCAGATTACTCTGTGGTCAGTATCTTATGATGCGAAGACACGAAGGTTACGATGTCCTTAGTGGTAGATCGAAGAAATCCATTAAATCTTATCAGAAGAATGAAACTGAGGTTAAACAGAAACGCCAGAAACAAAACACAATGACCCAAGAAATCCAGGTCAATTTAATTTAATTTTAGTTGAAAAAAGTGAAAACAAATGTATTATTAATATAACTTATATATTTTTAAAGAAGGCTATGAAAACCAAATTTTAATATCAATAAAAGATTGAAGATCTGACAAAGTAATCGACTACTTTAAAATGGTAAATTCCAAGGGTACCAAAAATCAAGGGAAAGTTGAGGAAGAACACAGCGCGCCAAAAGTGTAATTAAATCAAAATTTTTAAATATTGAATAAAGTACCAAGGATGGTTTCTTCTCAAGATTTTCAAGCGTTTGAAACATTCATCTAATTTAATTATTGTATTTATTATTGTGTGCAGTTGTAAATTACATTAAAAAATAAAAAAATATATATTGATTTTTTTTTTTCAAAAACTGTTAGGCATACAGTCAACCCTGTTAACGGTAAACTAAGTCTGAAGGAACTATTATAGACCGGTTTACAAAGCTCCCTTTAACTTAAGCAGTTAGAGAAGTTAAAGTATGTAAGTATTAAATAAATAAATACATCCTTTTTAATTGTCCTATTCGTTTTAAAAAACAATAGTCCAAAAATTCGGTTGCTATCACAAATACATTTTTAAAAAATAAACTGTAATATTTATCATTTTGTTACTATAATATGTGCAGAACTGGTTTGAAGGTACATTATTCATGAATATTACTACAAAGTCATTGACCTTATAGGTTAATCTCTATCCAGGCATTTTGATCATTAATTTGCTGTGATTTAATAAGAAAATGAATATTTTATTATATTTTTTCATGATATGAAGTCCTTTAATGTGCCAAATGAGTCATTTGCTATATATTATCTACATTATGTTTTGAGTAAGCCACTAATAACGAATATACTTTCTAATTTATGTATGTCAGCACAAACCTCAATCAAGTCAACAAAACAATTGCCACAGAAAATTTTGGAATCATGGGTTTTTATCTGAAATACTAAGAGAGCACGTATTTATTTTACTTATAATTCAAAATTAAAGTAAAGTTTGTAATCATAAGTTATACATATAATTCACAATTAAAGTAAAGTCTG
>NW_027110557.1:774342-785336 GCF_000696795.3 Halyomorpha halys
ATATTGAACAATTAAAACTTCCGGCAATGATAATATAGAGACTGGACTGTTCTCATATCACCTTCACTTGAAATGTTGTTAATTTTTTAATGTAGTGTTTTAGTTTATTTGTGATTTTTGTATTTATTTTATATTGTTCATTTTATTGTACCAAAAATCTTTTTCTTTATTTTTAAGTTTAATTTATGTATATAGTGTTTACTTTTGATCAACTTGTGAGTTTTTGTATATTGGTATAGGAATTTTTTTTTATTGTAAATAATTTTCCATATTGTTTCTATATATGTTATATTCTGCAGTATAAGTTTACGAGGATTGTTCGTAAACTGGCGGGGGGGAGTTACAGTCAGCTGGTACTTCGATGTCAGCTGACTGAGCAGATCAGCTGATCATGTGTATATATAAAGATGTGCTGAACCCAATAAAGCCAGCATGTTACAGCAGTTCAAATGAATTTACGAAAATTTACACAAAAAAGTTTGCAATTTTTACTTTAATATTTAGTGAACTAACTTTTTGGGCATATTCCTCAAAATATAATCCATTATTTTTTATCACAAGAATGCATCTTTAATCCAACAATTCGATAACTAACAGATCCCTACTTTCTGGGGTCTAGTAAGACTCAATTTTTTAAAACAAGCTAGACCGAGGCGTGTTAAAACCTAATTTTTTATTTAATATTTATTTATTTTCCAAACGATGTTGATATCGTTAGAGGTTTTTTTTATTATTTACAAAGAACTAATAGGATTAAAACTTTGAAGGGGGCTTGGTCTTCATCTGCCTAGAGTGAAATACCAATTGCTTCTACTATATATTTTTTACATTTCAAGTCGTTTTACTGTCAGTGTTTTTAAGATTTCACACATAATGCTCAAATACAGAAATTAGGAAGTATATCTAAAGATGGAGGGCGGCTAGGAGATGGGAAGGCTCGGGATGTGGGCCATCGTTTCCGGCTCGTTATGTTAACGTTATGTAGCCGTTTTACGTAAGAGATGTGAAAGGAATCGCTGGGAAGAGGTTGGGCAACCGGTGACTTCCTTTCTAGCGACCTTGCTCCCTCTAACCCATCTCAGCACCCACACGCCCATTGTTGCCACTTCCTTATTCTCCTTCTCTTTTCTAAGCTCTTTCGTAACGCGCTACTTCTCACAAGTACATATTCTAAAATGAAACATTGACGTTGCGTGGAAACAAATCCACGAACTAAGGCACCTGTTCCCTATTGTTTATTTATTTGTTTTATTAAGTTGCAATAAACTTCAGGGAACACTGTTAACATTTGCACTCTTGTTGAAGACAACCAGTTCTGTGTAAAATCTATGTGTAAGTTAATGCACATTTCCAATAATTTGTATTATTTGTTTTGGTATAGCTCTATTTCATCTTGTTATTTATAGTAATTAAGAAAAATATATAAAGGTTTTTTTTTTCTCTTTTCGGTAAAACTGATGGGATCAAATTTTTGGGGAAATGTGTGTAATTTATTTATTTAGTTCCATTTTGGGGTCCCGGATTAAATATAAATTATACAATTTGTAGTAAAAATCAGATCACTTGATCCATTAAACTTAAAAATCATTGAAGAAAGATATTCAAACATGTAATTGGCAATCCACAAGATAGCACCTAACTCACTATTGATATATGGCAGAGAAATATACGAAATGTGCTGACACTAAAAAAAAAAATAAATAAATAAATAAAACTCAAACATTACCATATACCACAAATGTTGAAATGTTTGAATCGACTAACTGTTTACTGTTGTTTAAAAAGTGAATTAGGATACAGTTTCCATGCTAAGATGGAATTCAAAGTAGTGGAGCTGTTAATTAGAGACATGCATTGTCTCTCCAACGTTTGCTATAAACAATCTACAACAGAAATATCCACGTCAATCAATGAGGGAATCAAAATAAAATAATATTTATAACTACCTCCATTTTCCAAGAATACCTCTTCGTTTGTAGGAGAGAGTTTCAAGAATTTGAAAAAGTTTATGTAATTTTAATTTATTATAATTAATTCTTCAGCAACCCCTTAGGGAGGTACCTGTATTTGCCTATGATATGTTATAAATATTAATTACAAAGGACTGAAAATAACTATTAATTTTTATTTCAAAAGAGTTACAATGACATATTAATTTGTCATTTTCGCAAAATTTATTTATTTATTAGTATTAATTTAGTTTATATTTCAATTTTAATTATCTTATTTTGGAAGTCTCATGTGTCATGGCCGCAAGTGCAGTTGGCTATTCACTTCACCTTGTCGTTTCAGTGTCATATTGGTTACAGCTCAAATCCTCCTCTCATAGTTCGTAAAACGAGTTTATAAACCGTTGAACGTTTTTATATTCTCAAATAGTGGAGGAATGTGACTATTAATTAAAATTAGCGAGGTATAATTGACATTCGTTAACTAGAGGTAGCGCAAGTTGATGGTAATTCCCCCTAGGGGGTCTTATCTTTATACCACATTTCATGGTCAAGGCACTGTGTAATACAATACTATCTCCGTTGGGTCGCAATTTCAAATCCGAAGGATATTTCTTTTTTATCCTCAAAATGGATTCGGACAAAAATATGTCTTATGAAGACTTCGGAGAAGAAGAAGATACCCCGTTTTCTGAAATAAGCTAAAGAGATTCACAACATTGAAAGAGGCATACCCTTCAAAAGCGCGAAAGAAACACTGCCCCGGGCTGGCTGGCAATTCACTTAATAAAAAAAATAAATAATTGGCTAAATCAAAAAAGCCAGTTGAACAAACTAAAACTCACAGCAAAACTACTGTAACCACCAAACCAAAATTACCTAACCCCTCAACCAGCATTAATTCTACTGCTTTAACAAAGTCATCAAGTAACATTTCAGAGCCTCAATGATTTTCAGATCCCGAGCCACTTGCTATCTTCGTCGCCAAAATAGAAAATTGTATATCGTTCGGTCAAGAAATTGTTGACTTGCTGAGACAGTCAAATTTTACAAGTGTTTAGCGCGTTAAAGATATAAAGATAAATACCACGACTAATAAGCATTAGAAAAAACTCGTCAATTATGAAGACTCTCATTTTGATCAACTCAAGCAACAAAAGTAGTTTTAAGGGATCTTCATTCAGCCACTCCAGAAAACGGGCCTAGAAAAGTTGCCCACAATGTGCGCAATATATCAGGAATTTTACATCCCACTGAAAAATATCCGCTACCATTATTTTTTGTTGATTTAGAGCCAGCCTGAAATAATTCAGGTAACAAGGCTTGTGTATTTTATTAAAGTGTGATGTAAATATTCATTTTTTTTATTGTATACATGTTGCTCTGTGGCAAACTGCGAATATATCAATTGTATCACAATACGGTTTGCAAAGGTTTTGTAACAGTAGTTGGAAGGTTGCCATCAAGCTTTGTGTTCTGTTGTTTGTCCTCACTATATTAAGAAAGTTTTATGTTATTTAACTGTAATTAATAAAACAGTAAGAATAGTAAAAATATTTTATGATATGAGAGATATGTTTCTCATGAAGATTTGACCTTTTGCAAGTGTATGAAGCATGCCTTAAACTGAAATGCCAGACCTGCTTTACTTTGGTTGGCTGGTTGGGTTTGAGTGGACTGTGTATAATTAGAAATAACACATGATTAAATGAAAATAAAGTTCTATTATCTAAGTTACAGTTGGTGTATGGGGTGGCGAAATGAAACATTGATGGTTAAAAGGGTTAATAAATTATGATTGACTGGGCTATGGAAAATTGTATAAATAATGAGGTGGTTGATGATGGGAATGTTAGTTGTTGTATTACGTGGACTTACTTCATTCTCTGGTTACTCCACCCTTATCTCTTGAATTCCCTCATTTCTTGATCTCTTTCTCTCCTCTGCTCCGGGGGGGGGGGGGGGGGTACCTCTGAGGCTCTCTACTCACTTATTTGCATTACAGAAGATTGTGAAGAAAAAGAGAAAAGAGAACTGTGTTGGAGAAATACAAACAAGATGGCTCTCAGTGCAGGCTGCTTCTCTTCCCACCGAGAGCACTAGAGGAGGTAAACTTTTTTTGCTGGCCACATGGGTGCTGCTTGTGCCTTTCTATGGGAGCCCCCCTCCCCCCAATCCAATTCAAGACTTTCGGTTAACCTTGAGTTACCCGAAACAAACCTCCCACCTAAATCACTTCGGATAATTTGATGGAAGAAATGCTGTGCAGAATGCCGCAGGTGTGCTGAAATTTACAGAGAGAGAAAGAATACAACATAAGAAGAATATAAAAGAAAGGCAACTTTACGTCATTGAAAATGCTTGAAATGGATACTTAAAGTTAATTCAATATTAAATAAGTGGAAGAATGTGATGTAGAAAAAAAAAAGAAAATTAACCCATGAAATAGAAAATCAAATAAATAAAGTGTTTAACGCTCAGAAACTATATTGAGAAGGAGTTCGCCCAACCTAACAATTCCTGGTGTACAAGAAAAGAAAAATAAGTAACTAATACACTCTTCGTGTGTGAAAAGAAACCGTACATACTGTTAGATTGCATTAACTAAGCGTGTTTTCCTCTTCAGCTCCAGAAGGATAAAATAAGGGGATTACTGATGTAACCGCTCGGGTAAGGTGGCTAGCCGAGGGGGTACACACCGTTGGAGTGCTGTGACCCCATCCCAGCCAGGAAAGATTTATGGAACCCGGGCTATATGCCACTCACCAACAAGCGACCGTTTTTCTCGTAAAATGACTAGGTCGCCGACGCTCAATGTTGGGTTCTTCCTAGTCCACTTGTGTTGCTCTTGCAGGGTGGCCAGACACTCCTTACGCCATCGATTCCATAATTGGGCAACCTGCGCTTCAATTACTTTCCACTTCGAGATAAGTGATGAAGATGAGTTAGGTGGTTTTGCATGCCGAGGGGCCTCCAATGAGGAAGTGTCCGGGCGTCAAAAAATCGAAGTTGCTGGGATCCTCACTGAGGTGGCAAAGAGGACGGGAGTTTAATAAGGCTTGTATGGCGGTGGCTAATTCCTAGAACTTGAATGGCTGGCTTCCAACAGAACTTGCCAATAATCGTTTTACAGACTTAACTCCAGCTTCCCAGAGGCCACAGAAATGAGGAGCACGCGGTGGTATGAACTTGAAGTAGTATGAATCACTAGTATGAACCAATCAATTTCCTTTTGGGCCAAGTTATTGGTTAATATTCTCTGACTTTCCTTCTGAAGCTAATAGACCTCCTTCAGAAACCTCGAAGCACACTCGAAGTTAGTTCCATGATTGGACAATATAGTGTTTGGAGCACCACGTCATGCTATGAATCGTTCCAGGGATGCGTGAAAGGCTGATGTTGTCAAGGAACTTACTAGCTCAAGGTGGAGGGCCTTGCTTGACATACATATGAAGAGGCATATGTAAGTCTTCCCTAGAGAGCCACTGCGTCTCCTAGACTCCTTTATCAAGAAAGGGCCAGCATAATTAACGCCAGTTTGAGCGAGCGGTCTTGCCTCTTCGAATCTCTTTTTGGGTCGTGGCGCCAGGTTTATAGGCTTAGCTCGTTTGATTCGACAATGATCGCTGTTTAATTCAGATATTCCCCGGAGTAAAAGTTTGGGGTTATTACCCAAATTAATTATTATGCCGGTAAGCTGGTTTAAATAAAGGATTACTTGTAATTTGCTAGTAATGATGGAGTGGACTGTATTTATAATAAATTTATATCATGTTTTTCAAATGAAATAACCTCTATCATCTTTAAAGCTTTCTGAAATAATTTGTTATATGATTTGAACAAAAGTGGTTATAATATATTTTAGTTTGTTAGTTATAAATTTGATTTAATTACATTGATTAATGAAAGTGTAGGGGGCTGGCAACACTGAGTGCTGGAAACCTGCACAGTATGGTTATCAAGAAAACAGTCAAAGTCATGTAAATTATTGTGTATCGCAATTATATTATGCTATATCATATTTCTCATCACAGACTCCCGTGCAGTACATTCCGCGATCCAAAGAAGACGAGACTACGTCCACCACACGATGACATTGCTGGATAGTACAGTGGGATGTTCGGAATCTAAACTGGTGATCTGGGATTATATGATGGGAATCCAAGATTGGGTATAGGCGTTTAAAAATGAGTTTTTCAAGGATTTGCCCCATGATCGGTAATAGAGAGATAGGCGATAGGATGATGGGTATTCTGGAGGCTTTTGGGGTTTGCGGATTATTTTAAGTGTAGATAATTTCTAGGGATCAGGAAAATATGTGGAACTGAGTACGGCGTTATATATGTAGGTGAGAAATAGGATGGTTTTCCGAGGAAAGAGTTTTAAAATGTGGGATGTTATTAGGTCGTATCGAGGGTAGGTAATCTTTGAATGATGCAAGAAACCTCAAAAAGATGAAATTCTTTAGGTGGGAGGTTCATTTGGACCGGAATATTTAGTTCTGCTTCAATACATTCAAGGTGAATTGGAAAATTTTGAAAAACATAAATTTTTTTTTCAAAGATTGATTTGCACTCTGCTTTTTATTTTTTTTCAGTAGCAGAACAAGATAAACAAAAAACGGTCTTCGTATCAATTTAAGTTGTTGTTGTTGTTGTCAGGGGCTTTAGGGCGTAAAACCCTGAGGTCATCAACGCCCATGTTTCGTGCTTTATAATCCTGTTTCATTTATATTTATAATTCTATTTCACTTTATTTTTCTCTTTAAATAATTTCGAAAAAAAAAATTAAATAATTACTTCTTTTGGTATTTTTAATAAAAAATAATAAGTAATAATACCAAATAATACGTAATAACGTATAACAGATTTTCTGGTTTAAATCTTATTCAAAAGGTCATTCCTTTTTAAGAAAACTAAGACCATTTCCATGTTCTTCTGGTCATCATTCAGAGCATCCGATAAACTCGGTCCTACTCCCAATCTACTCAACTTCGCAGAATAAAAATGACATTTCTCAAATATGTGACTGATCGTAAGTACACTGTTGCAGTATTGACATTTTGGCCGTGGCTGCTTACTGATCAGATATCTATGAGTTAAATTCTTATGACCTATTCTCAATCTGGCAATAGCGACCTCCTCCCTGCGATTGGAACGGTTTGATGGGGCCCATGGTTTAGTGGTTTTTTCTATAGTTTTTTATTTGCTTGGCGGGCTTTCGTCCCACATGGCTTGCCAACTAGATGATATCTCGTTTTTCATTGTAAGACTTATTTCTTGTGGTGTCAGAATGACCGCGCCCGGAACTGGAAGAGCAAGTGCTTGTTTATCTGCAATGTCCACCAGTTCGTTTCCAGTGATCCCCACGTGACCCGGCACCCATATAAAGAAAACTCTTTTTCCCATGTTTTCGAGCATGTTGGTATAATTGTGAATTTTTATGATCGCTGGGTGTTTCGAGTAAATGATCTTCATGGCTTTTAGTTTCAATTTAGTTTTCGGTCAAATATCATCCCCAGGAATCTGTGGTTATTTGTGTAGGGTATCAAAGAACCGCCTAAATATAGTTCAGGAGATGGTAGGGTTATTCTTTTTCGGGTTAAATGGAGGCATTTAGTTTTCTCAGGTGAGAACTCAAGACCGATTGATAGTGACCAATTATTAATTCTATTGATTGCTTCCTGTAATTTATGTTTTATGGTAATTGTATTCGCCGATCGACAAATAATGGCTAGATCGTCCGCGATTAGTGGCAGTTTAACCCCCCCTTGGCAAGTTGAGTGCCAAATCGTTAATTGCTAGGCAGAATAGTGTTGGGCTGAGAACACAGCCCTGTGGGACTCCGCTACTCTGTTCGGGGTCAACGGAAAATTCCCATTCTATTTGTACTCTGAAGTAGCGATGTGAAAGAAATTGTTTTAAGTATTGGTACATTTTCCCTTTGATTCCAACAGCTGATAATTTTCTAAGGATTATATCAAGTTTTGTATTATCAAATGCTTTTCCAAGATAAAAAAATATCGCAAGAGCAAAAAATATCGAATTGAGTGTTGAGAATTAATAAATGAATATTGGGTTTCAGCCTCCAGTGTAACCAGATGGTCCATTGTGGATCGACCTTTACGGAAACCGGATTGGAAAGATTGTAAAAGATTATTGCTCTCTATTATCCACATTAATCTTTTATTGACCATACGTTCCATTATTTTACTGACACAGCTTGTGAGGAATATGGGTCTACGGTAGCTGGTTGCCATCCGCTTGTGCTTACCATTTTTTAAAATTGGGATTATTATTGATTTCCGCCTGGTACTTGGGAATTTCCCAGTGAACCAGACATGATTGTAATAGTCAAGCAGCCATTTTAACATGTTATTTGGGAGTTTTTTTATCATGTCATAGTGGATTTGATCAGGTCCGGATGTAGTGCCTTTGACAGTATTTAAGATATCTTTTAATTCCCTTAGGGAAAAAGGGAGGTTATAGTGTCCGATCGGAACCTATTGATTCGTTAACGATGTTATTTTTAGTGGAATTAAAAATTTCGGAGAAATAGTTGGCAAATTTATTTGATATAATGGATGGGTTATCTGTCAGCTTTCCGTTAATAGATATGGTGTAATAGGGAAGGGAGGGATTTCTTGTAAATTTGCGGACTTTATTCCACACATCAGCTGACGATGTAGAGGAGTTTATGGAGCAAATATATTTTTCCATGATTCCATCTTACTTTGTTTAAATATATTTCTAAATATAGCCCGGTGCTTTTTATATTCAATAAAATTTTCCAAAGTCATACATTTGGTGAATTTTTTATATGCATTACAACGTTCTTTAATTGCCTTCTTACACCTATCATTAAACCAAGGGACAAGCGGTCTTCTTGGGGATTCAGACGTCACCGGTATTGATGCCTTTGCAGCCTTTATAATGTTGTTATTAAGTGCTTTACAACCTCTATCAGTGTCCATATCAGATGGTCAATTTAAGTAAATCCGTATTTGGTACATTAAGTAGTAGTAATTTTTTTTCTTGAAAATCTAATAAGTAATGAAGGTATCAGACCAGACCAAGAGCATGTCAAGACAATAATGGAATTTAAAAAGCCAGTTACAGTAAAAGAACTCAGGCGATTTTTTAGACCTCATACACTTTTATCGTCGACATATTCCACACGAAGCAGAAAATCAAGCATTATTGTATAAATATTTACAAGGTTCCAAGAAAAATGACAAGAGAAAAATAGAGTGGAATGACGAATCTAGCCAACAATTTGAAGAGGCCAAACAGGCGCTGGTTAGTGCCACCCTCCTTACTTACTAATACTAACTATAAACTTTCTCTACAGGTCGATGCCTCCGATACTGCTGCAGTTGCGGTAATACAGCAATTAGAAGATAATGCATGGAGGCCTATTAGTTTCTTTTCCAACAAATTTTCAGAAACACAACAGCAATACTGAACTTACGATCGTGAACTCCTTAGTATCTACTTAGCAATAAAGCATTTCACACATTATTTAGAAGGAAGAAACTTATCAGTTTATACGGATCACGCTCCGTTAACATATGCTTTCCAACAAAAACATGATAAAGCTTCATCTAGACGCCTTAGATAGGACGCCTTCATAGAACCTTCAGACTCCGGTGTTCAATTAATGAAGCAGCACAAGTATCCATTGCAGAACTTGTATATTGTACCCGTCGGATTTACACAATCCGAATTTTCCGGTTCTTTTTTTAAATTTGTATAATGTCGAGGTCGGGGGTCTCATTTTCTGATGCCCCTCCTTGCCGCGGACACCGGAAGACGCCGTGACTGCAATACCGCACCAGCCTATGCACCATGCAAGCTTGGACCTGGCCTGCCCCTACCATCAAGCCAGAGTCCACAACACGTTGGCTAGCCTCCGTGGGAGAAGCAACCTGTTAAGTGAACCCAGACGTAGATTCAAGGTTTTCACCATTTCGCACTTGGACGAGGACGGCCACAGGACGCATAAGCAACCGCGGCAGCGAGACTATAACCCAGTCACCAGATAAACGATCACTATTTCTTAATATATGTGTTTACATATATACAGCAGGTCCCGGCTCGTGCTATACTTCAGGTATTATAAAATTATAATAAATTAGTGTGGAACAAAGGGGTGATTGAAAATGCGAGACCTTTTCTGGCGATTAACATGCATATATATTTTTTAAGACCAAATAATCATTTCCCTGAAGGGGCAGATTGTGTTAGTGTGTTAGTCTAAATTAGCTTGATTATATAAGACATTAGTACGATACTATCAGGCAAAGTATTAGGGTCTCATAGGACTAATGGAAATTATGAGCTTATCTGATGTGTGACGTCTTCGCCGTCACGGTGACGTCTTATAGTCGTTTTCCTCGTGTGTCATAGGCGATATGGTGAAATCCATGTGTCTTCGCCTGGTGTCAGAAGACGTGTTTTTCGATCCGTGGCTGGCCACCATGTCCTCGACTCTGGCGTGGTGGTAGGGGCAGGCCAGGTCCTAGCTTGCATGATGCTTAGGCTGGGCGGCATTGCAGTCGCAGCGTCTTCGGGGTCTTCCGGTGTCCGCGGCAAGGGGGGGCATCAGAAAATGAGACCCCAATTTTATACAAATTCAAAAAAGAACTGGAAAATGAAATTTATAATAGAAATAATTTAAATAGTATTTTTCAGTTAACGCACTAACACGATTTGCCCCTTCAAGGATTTTATGTTCATTAATAGCCAGAAAAGTCTCACAATATTCATCCCCCCTTTTCCACACTGATTTTAATTGTAAGATTGGTATGTTGAAACTCCTGGACACCTAAAGTAAGAAACGGAGGAGTCCCGACGTATACATTTTGGTGCAATCCGCGAGTTAACGAACGCTATATTATTTAACAGCTATTATTATAAATAGACTATCATTATAAACTATATAGTATAAACTATAGACATCTGGCACATTTCGACAGACACTGACCATAGAGGAAGTGACCTTTCTATGGTATTCTATACCAATGTAAAAGACAAAGCAAGGGTT
>NW_027110557.1:794206-796545 GCF_000696795.3 Halyomorpha halys
AAGTCATTTTAGTCTTCACTGATTTTTTATGTTATTTATCTCGCGTGATGAACGAATTTACGAACTTGATTATGAGACTTTTGAAACATTATTTAATGAGGCAATCTGATTATAAATTGTGAGACATTTTGCCCATTTTTACAGGCTCATTTTATTAATGATTAATTTAATTAGCGTAATTTTAATTATTATTAAATGCTAAAAAATTTCTATCTTAATGGGTCTAAAGGTACGCGGGATGCCAGTCTGTTATTGAAACCTAATTCGTTCAGTGGAAACAGTAAGGGCTTCTAGGTATTTAAGTTCAATGCACCGTGCCTCATTGTTTACAAGCACATCATTTTCCAGAGCTCGCTATTAAAAATTACTTTTGTACGGCTTACGGCTTAAATATTTATATAATAAATTTAAAAAAAAATTATATATAGAGCATGCGATTCACTTATTTATAGATTTTTAATATAATTGTGTATGAAATTTATTTATTGTGTGAGTGTTATCTATTTATTTATTTAAAAATGTGTCTAAAAAATAACAATTTATTATCTATTGTGTGCATGAATGTGTTGTCCGTGTTTTATTTGTGTTTGTAATTGTTAATTGCTTATTAAGTTATTGCAAGCTTCAAATATTCTCTCGAACTTGCCGATTTACATGATAAAGTAAGCTCACTGTACAATCATAGTTATTTATATGATGTATACTTATTCATTGATCGTATAACTCTCTATATTCGTCACTTAAAAAAAGGTTGAATCGTCTCCACTTATTTCTCATTCGTTAATATATAAATAGGTTTATACATATCGTTAAATTGTCTTCATATAATTTTCTCTTTCAATTATATATTTTCTATATTTTTCATTCGTTTAACAAAAAAAATGGGTTTAAATAAAGAATCGGGCACCGACATCGATCGGATTCGCACACCAGAGCTCAAACTAGGGATGGAATATCGAAAGAAAAATATCAATATTGATATTATATCAAGACTAAAATATCGACATTTAAAAATATGGAAATATCTATATCGAAAATTTAATGAATTAAAGTAATAATAATTATGAAATGATAACATAGCATGACATAGGAAGACTTATTTTATGGCATACCTAATCAAAATACATAAGAAACTCTTAATAATTATGAAACAAAGCAACATCACGACAACCATTTCATAAACATAACAAATATAAACTAAAATATATTTGTTTTATTGTAGAAAATTTAAAAATGGAATATCAATATTTTATATGATAATTACACATTTATTACGATATTTCCTATTGCTGTAATCGACATAGAATATGAGTATCAATATTCCGATATTATTTTATCGAAATATCGATATTTTATTAAAAAGACTAGAAAATTGTATACAGATTTTCAAAAAGGTGTGTCGATATTTTATTTTCATAATTACATATTTATTTCGATATTTTGTATTGTTGTAATAACGATATGGAATATAAGCAAAAACATTCCGATATTACTTTATCGAAATACCAATATTTTGTTTAAAAATACTAGAAAATTTTATAGAAATATAAATGTAAACAATTAAAAATAGAATATCGATATTTTATTTTAATAAATACATATTTATTTCGATGTTTTCTATTGTTGTACAATCGATATTTAATATTTGCAACACTATTCCGATATTATTTTATCGTAATATGGATTTTATGTTTTAAATGATTAAAAGGACTAGAACATTATATAGAGATATTAAACTAGGAATATCGATATTTTATTTTGTTACATATTTATTTCTATATTTTACATTTTTATAATATCGATATCGAATATAAGCAAAAAAAATCCCGATATTAGTTTATCGAAATATTGATATTTTGTTTAAAATGCCTAAAATATCATTTAGAGATTTTAAAATAGAAATATCGATAATTTATTTTGATAATTACATATTTATTTCGATATTTTGTATTTATTATGGTTATTTCGTATAACATGTATTAATCATGTTTATTGTATGTATTATATAACATATATATAACATGTATTATATAGAGATATTAAAATATTTGTATTGCTTTAATATCGGTATGGAATATAAGCAACAATATTCCGATATTATTTTATCGAAATGTCGATATTTTATTTAGATATTACTTATTTATTTCAATAGTTTCTATTCTTATATTATCGATGTAGTATATTTGCTACATTATTTTGATGCTACTTTATCGATATATCGATATTTTGTTTAAAAAAACTAGAACATTGTATACAGATTTTAAAATAGGAATATCGATATTTCATTTTGATAATTACATATTTAATACAATGTTTTCTATTGTTGTAATATCAATACG
>NW_027110557.1:802140-802341 GCF_000696795.3 Halyomorpha halys
CCAAAATGTCTTCAAATCTGGGGATTGGATACTTTTCGTCTATGGTATAAGTAAGCTGTGTGATGGAGATAGAAATTTAAATGAATTTAATGAAAATTCAGAAATTTCATTGTAAGTTAATCACCCTTGGTGGCCCTTGTGTGGTAGAGGGGGAGGTAGAGATAAGTTTGACCCGGTGGGGATTTAGTAGAGAGAACTTGC
>NW_027110558.1:0-5041 GCF_000696795.3 Halyomorpha halys
TGGTCTCCATCCATGTCTCCCATGGTGCATAAAGGACATTTCGGTGAATCTACGAAGCCTATTCGATCGAGGTGTTTTTGGTGTGGATGGTCTCCATCCATGTCTCCCATGGTGCATAAAGGACATTTCGGTGAATCTACGAAGCCTATTCGATGGAGGTGTTTTTGGAGCAGATCATGTCCTGTTACTAGGCGAAAACAACCCACTTCCTCAGCTTTGCTAAGATTGCCGGGGATTCGGTTATTCTTATGCAGTAGGCTCTCCCACTTCTTTCCTTCCGCTTGAACTTTGTGTCTAGCACTTTCCCTGTCCTTACAATAAGAACTTATCATTGATTTTACTGTTGTGCAGGAAAGTGGTTGAATAGGCTGAAAAAAAAAGTTTAATGAATTATGACATTAATGATTAAGGTGTGTTCAGGAACATGAGGATAGTGTGAGGAGGTAATATAATAATAAAATCAATTTTAAGTTGCCTCCTTGAGAATGGCCTTAGGGCCAAAACGTTGAAAGTTTGTTTAAACAAAAAGTTAAGAGTAAAAGTGGATCATTTAAGTTCGCGTTAATAAGAATAAAATTATATTTAAAGCTTTAAATATGTGCATAGTTTATGTGGGGTTGAAAACCAAAAGGTTATATTATTGTTAGTGCATTTTTTTTAAGATCTATTTCTTCTTAATATGTTGATTTGTGGTACCTGGTGGATAATAAATGACGGTCGTGAATTTCTCTTTTATTTCTCAATTCGCTCATCCTCTTCTCCGCTCCTCCAGTGGACCGGCAGATCCCTTAAGTCTTCTACTCCATGTTGGTGATAATGAACAAGTTGAAAGTCGAAATGGTAACTAGTTTGGAGATGGCCTCCCATCAGGGCTTAAAATGGTGATTCACTTGTTTAGATTCAAAAGTATTGGCTGTTTTATTATTTTTTTTCTACCAACAGAGAGAACACCTTAGCTTGCAATGTCATCAATATAATTAAATTGAAGTCCTAACATCAGGAAACGTTTAATTGATACTATAAAATTTTGATCTGGCAATGAAATAGAAATGTATTCAAATTAAAAGTGCCGTTGCCATTGTTAAAGTCCTAAACTATAGAAATGAAGTTCGATACCCGGGGAAGGCTGAATGAAATGTAAAGGAAATCAAAACTTTTTAATTATATTTTGTTTAACAATGACTAAACTACAACTTGGATTTTTAACCAAATATTAGTTAGTACGTTCTCATTTCACTCGTTAGTGAACTGTCTTGAATCCGTTTTTAGATAATGTAAGTTAATTGGTACATTAGCATTTTATAAGGTTATTCTTTAAATAAATAAAAAAAAATGTTTTCGATGTTCTTAACCATTTAATCGAAGGATATAGAAGGAATTCTATTATGCGAGGTAACAGAGCGATCAATCGACACTAAAGCTTAGACGGAATGAACTATATCTCTAAACCCTGAAGCCTCAACAAGATTGAGATAGCGGTTTTCTCGGGCTCGTTTCCAGGTAGCCAGTAACATTAATCTTCCATTGCAAATATAGTTAGGTAACAGGAGATGATCGGGCTTAGTTGTGGGGAGGGATATCGCCAGAATAAAAAAAACCAGTTAGGTGATATAATGGATAGTTCAAACTTTATTATATATATTTAATATATATAATCTTGTGTTAGAGATACACATCAAGCCAATAAGCTTCTTTTACTATAGAACAATTATTTTATTAATTAATGACAAATTCAAATTAATTAATACATTTTATCTGAAACTTTACGTACCTAAAAATCAAAATCAGTTTTTGTAGTCTTTAGTTCAATGAAACACTCTTACAATCATAAATGAAATAAAAATAGTATCAGATGTTATTTTTTTTATAAAACCATGTGTTAGCTTTAGATCGTTATTTAAATGTGAGGATGAGTTAGAGCCTGAGGGTAAGCTTCTTTATAACTCATGAATGGTCACGTGTTCAGCACTTAGTAAGGAATCACAGTTTTTAGAACAGCAGTTAAACAAGGATGTGATTTTTTAAAAATCATGGCCAACCGCAAGATATTTCCCTAATTAAGGTTACTCACATTATGAAGCTGTGTGAACCCTAAGGAGGGCTCCAAGAACCCACTAGGTTGACGCACAGCTATCATATAACAGAAAACAATTAACTGCAACAGATTTATTACTACAGATCTTATTCGAACCTGGGTGGAGCATAATACCTTAAAGTGACACCGCACTCCCATCTATGAGGAACTATTAGGAATCATAACCTTATAATAAATTCGTAATCATATGATATGATCTTAATATAATCATATGTATGATATATATAAATGTATGTATATATATATATATATATTTATTTTCTATACTTTTATGTTAATATTTACGTGACCACATCTAAAATCCACGATATTACTGCTCAGTTCTACACGATATAAATAAAGTATAATTCAGAATCAAGAAGGTTATTTTTGGGTAACCACTGGACCATAAACGGTTAATAACTGACTTATAAATCCCATGGTCCATGTTATACAATCGAAAACCGAACGGGGTTGATCTATTGCATTGAACGGACACAAATCCGAAACCCAGTCACCCGAATCCCTGACCGACGTAGCAGTACCAGTCCGTTACACAGATGGGACTTTGATAGGGTCGAAAGGGAGGGGGACTCGAAACCTAAGCGGAAAGCTAGCTCCAATATTTCCGGTCCCTTGAGTCAAAAGATTTATATCTTTGCGACTTGCGCTACTGCCTTATAAATCTGGTATAGTCGCGGAGGTTGGGTACCAGAACCAACTTTGCGCTCTATGCTCTGCGGGTCAGCTGATTGATATGATACATTACTCAATTTTTGCATCGCCTATCTTGCTACGGTCAGCTTGGATGACTGTGCCGTCTGATTTACCGCCAGCCCTGCGAGTTTTATGTGCTCGGTCATCCTTACATAGAATCGAATTGACACAATGAATTGTATTTTATCGTGGATATTTTTTATTATTTATCTTTCCCCTGACGTTATCGTAAATGAACACCGAAGCGTAAAGAGATAACTTCGACAGTTTAATGCACTGTATAACTCATCCATATCAAGGTGGAAATTAATGAGGAAAGCTTTGCTGATGAAAATTTAAGATGATAATATTAATTAATTGATTAATAATGTTGGATAAAAATTATAATCAATTTATTAAATTGAATCACTCAAATTTATTCATATTATCTGTTTTCTTCTTATACAACTAATTTTTTTCTTAAATTTGTATGTTTCTCCTCTATACATATATATTTTTAATAGGTGTGGGATAAGTGCACAATATATTTTATAAGATTGTGAAATATTTAGTTTTGAAGTTAGATTTCTTTAAAACATTCCTAACAATTATGTTTCAATTATCTCATTCAATCCTACTTTGCAGTATTTTCCATCCTCGTATTTGAAAACGAAAATCAATATTTTCATATTTTAAAATGAGGTAGGTATTTATTAAAATATATTTTTTATTCATTCCGGAATTCAATTAAAACAAAAAACAAAAATCTTCCCTTGTATCATATCGTTTAAAAATTAGTACATGGTCACATCCATATTTGTTTTTGATTTAATAAAAACTTTTCAGTTCTATGAAACAAGAATAATTATTTTATCCGAAAACCGAGCATGTTCTGAATTATATAAATATAAGTTGTATATTCAATAATAAGAAAAGTTCTGACTAATTTATGACTTGTAGAGAAAATAAGTGAAAAACTTTCTTTTTTTGTGTGTGTGTAAATACTTGATCGACAAAAAGTATTGACTTTTGTAATAACCACCATGGAAACGCGAAAAATATATTTTATATTAGCTAATTTTTAAATGCTTTCAAATTTTTGTTTATTAATTTTTTCATCATTGTTAGCTACAAGACACGCTTATTTTTTTCAAATTCAGAAAATTAAAAGCACTTCAAAGGAAATTTTATTGAAGATTCATCATTTTAGCCCTGTAATTAATCTAATGAGGAAAAGGCCTTGCTGATATTAAAAAATGCTTAATTATTCGATGATATAACACGTTTAATCTAAACCGTTAGCTGTTTTGGGGGAGATGATGAAAAAATGTAAACTTCCGGCAAGCCGCTTTTAGCGAAACAGTTACTGTAACATCCCAGACTTGTACCTTAAATAAAAAGTTATATTCATATTTTAAATCATTGTTTACTACTGCTAATAATAACAGTAGTTTAACTATCCCAAACATTCAAATTTATAGGTGTTATTCAGTAAGTTTTTAATAAAACTAAACTTTTAATTCAGTAAAATTTTTAAAGAAAAAATTACAGAATTTTAGCACATCAGGGAGGATAAAAAAACTGAAATTAACATATACTGATATTAATAAAATAACCACTTAATTTTCTATTGATATGACGATTTTAACAGAAATCGTCCGAGCCATTTTAAGAAAAGATACTTCTAGTACCTTGCTTAAAGTCAATTTAAACAAAAAAGTTACTGCAACATCTCTAGCATAAACTACACCTTAAATACGTAATTTTGCGAGTCTTAGTTATTTGGACTTAAGGGACTTCAAAACTTGTAGGTGTTGAAAATTATTGTTATTTTTTTTTTACAATCGAAATATTTAGGTAACTGATGGAAAAAAGTTAAAAACCAAAGATATATAAATAAAAAACATATGTATTCTAATAATACAATAAAAGATTTATTTATATTATAATCCATATTCATTATAAGTTAAAAAAAAACTTGATGAAATAAATATGAATGTACTGGAAGATTGCTGATTGACCGTGTGTATCAATAAATGGAATTTGGTCTGGGTACGGTCAAATTAAGCTCAAATAGTAATATTATATTCTAATACTAAAAATAGTACATAATATTACTATTTGAGTTTAATTTGACCACACTTGGACCAAATTCTATTTATAAATATGAATGTATGTTGTGTGTATAGCAACGTCTGTAAATTGATTTGATAAGGAATGAAGTTTGATAGGTTTTATTACATACAAATTTGATTGGACACATCCAATATA
>NW_027110559.1:0-4231 GCF_000696795.3 Halyomorpha halys
CATATCTGTTTGGGTCAAATCTGCAACGAATGGGATGTTAAGGTCTTTGTGAATGAGTTTATTTGTGACGTAATAAGGAGCATCAAGGATTTACGTAGGATTTTGGATTGTAACGATTGGATGCGGGAAGAATTTGATGGTTTGGTGTAGCCCCAGAGCTCAATTCCATATGTCCAAATTGGTCTGATTATTGTACTGTATACTAATTCTTTGTAGTGAATGGGAAGTTTAGAGCGTTTGTCAAATAAGTGTTGTAGCAATCGGAATCTACGAGCAGTTTCTTGTCGTTTCAGTGTTGTGTGTGGATTCCAAGTAAGTCTCTTGTCAAGATGGAGTCCTAAGTATCGAATCTGTTCAACAGGCATTAGTGGTGTGTTTAGAAAGGATACTGGAGGACAGTAGGGCAGAGGTTTACGACGTAAAGTAGAGTAAAGGTGATCTGGTGGGATTTGTCAGGATTTATTTTGATTCTCCAGTTTTTACACCATTCTTCAATAGATGTTTTGTGTGCCTGTGACTAAGAATAAATACGATAATGGCAGCATGATTGATAATTTTATGATTTAGAATAGTTTTTTTAATTATTTATAATAATTATAATGTAATTGAAATGGTTAATCAATTGATCCTTGAAAATAGCTGAAACGTAGGAGGTACCAGAAAATAGAAAAGTGTGAGAATATATGTATATTTTTTATTATAATTGGGAAAAATTAATATTTTCCGCGAGTGTTTATTGTATTGAAGTTCCCCTGTATTTTTGTACTTGATTTATCCTGCTTTAGCATCTCCCTACCTAATTTTAAAAATAGTCCTTGTTGCCGGTTTTATCCTCTAACTAAAAATCATTAATTTAGAAATATTGGTAGTTATTTATTAGTTTTTTGAGCCAGCGTATTTTGGTTGATAGGATCTATAATGCCGCATACGTTTATAATGATAATCATTCGAAATAAGAGCCTTGTAGCTAATGATAATAAAAGTGACTACAATAGGAGCATGGCGTAATCATAAAGGTGGGATTGGGAGAGGTGCAAGGATCTCACTGACCTGGGGCAAGATGGATTCGTAGTGTGCATGTGTGGGACGTTCGCGTGCAAGGCACCATGCTACCTGTGAATTATTCCCCACAGCTATCACAATCTACCGTCTACTTGCAACATCTAAACTATTGCAACACTCTGTAGCACTCGGATGTTTTTATTTCTGTTATGAACTTCTATACCGCTTCGGGTTTTGATATGCTAATTCCAAAGACAGAAATTGATTTATGATGCATAAATTGAATAAGTTGATAAGTAATACGGACATTTAAAAGTCTTATCTAACTGTTGTGATTAATTACGATAAAGACTCAGGTTCAAGTTCCTTAGTTGTAGTTATGCAAATAAAATAACTTCATGACAAAGGTTTTTTTTATTCACTCATTACAGTTAATTTGACTTAGGGTTATTTATTGTAGATCTCAGCTTTAATAATGTCTGTAATTCGAATATAACTTTCTGATTAATTAATCAGTGGCTTGGGTCATCTTAATACCAACACTTTTTACTATCACTAAGCAATGGAAGTATTCCAATCATTTACAATTTATAATTCGAGTTTTTGACGGAAATATACCTTTTCAGACACCCAAATAATCAAATATCACAAAATGGTCAATGTGTATGAACAGCCTGGCTCAAAAAAGTAGAAAGATGTACGAGAATGAAATTAAGTATTTAAGATGGACTTATGTCAAGGAGGTGAGAGCAACTTAATAAAATAAATTGTTGAATTTTTTTTTCGATTTTCTCTAAAAATAGTAAGCAAATTTTAAATAAACATGGTAAATCAATGTACAGTTAAATGGTATATATTATCAGATAGGTTTTATTTTCGTTAACAAAGTGAGACGAAGCATAAATATGGAATTTAAAAAAAAAAAATGTTCCTTAATAGTTACTATAATTTTGTTTTATAAACTAATCAATCATATCTCATTGTTTTTAACAATATAAATGGATAAATATGATCTTTGAAAAAAAATTATTTTTTAGTAAAGTAGAAAACCAAATTTTCACGCAACCAGTATTAAGCGGTTGCGTCAAATTCGTTTTCCCCTTTACTTAATAATCAAATTTTTCCAAAGTTCATATTTATGGACTGGGATATCGAACATAAACCAATGTTCAATTATGATTCAGTTTGCTTTTTTATTTTTTGTTAAACTGTTGTATTCGTGACAGAAAAAATTGTTGATAATCGATTATTTCAGCTGATTTAATAATTTTAAACTTTTCTTCAATAATTAATTTGTTTCCTGAAATTGTAATCCTTTGGTTGACATGAACTGAAGATAGATGTTAATAAAATCGAGCACATAGCTTAGTATGGTTTTATTTACTATATCAGTTTTTCTACTTCATTAGCCGTTATTTACAATTATTAGTTGTAATTTTTTACAAATACAAGATTTCCATTAAACTTCTTGATCCAATATTTTAACATAAAAGAAAACTATCAACTTATTTAAATAATGATATATATATAGTGTTTCTGCGTTTTGTCCAAACTGAAAATACGAATTAAGGAACGATCTCTTCTAAACAAGTAAAAAAATTACTCATTCTTATGAATTATTTAGATTATAATAAATAAATATGTGTTCCAGCTACTACATTGTAAACATAAACATTCTTACTGAATGTACGGATTTGCATGTACTTTTTTTACCTCCTTCCTTTCTGACATATGGGGGGGGGTTATCTAGCTAACCTATTCTAATCACAGTGGAAAGTCAAATTTCGATTCCGTGAGACCACCACAGAAATTAAAGGGGATCCCACAGACCGGATTCGAACCGGCGCCGGTTCATATTAACATATTATTATGTAAATTATTCATAACAATGTAAACCTTTAAAACTGAACATCTCTTAAATAAAGCTTCAATGGTCATAACTTCGTAGAGAATTACTTTTCTTGTTTGAGATCTTTAATTTATATATTCAGTTTTAGCACTTAATTCTGCAACGCCATGAATATTACAACTTGTAAAGAAAGTAAACAATAAACTAAAACCGAAACTTTATCTGTAGTTCAAAAGGAGAAGGGGAGATGGAAAACCGCAAGAAAAAAAAATCACGTTCTAAGAATTCAGTTATTGAAGATGAATAATTGCTTCATTCTAGTCATCTTAAAGGAGTTCTCAAAATCAAAAAAAATGATATAGGTATCTAAGAAAACAATGGTTAAGGTGAGATGTCTAGCATGTTACATTGGTTGTATTATAGCTATGTTCATCATGTAAGGAACTTATATTTTAAATATAAATATATATTTTCTATTTGTGAGTTAATCTATTTGGCATGTGAACGGCGCATTTAATGATTTCGTTTCCTAACACTGCGAAGTCATTTCTTCGATACAGTTCATATTAACAAAATATTATTAATCGTCCGCCGAACGTGGAAACTTTCGCATTGGCCAACCTGGACCAGGATGATATTTCTTTTGTGAGAGGCAGGACAATACCTGAGAGCTGTCATAAATCACCGCATTGAGACCGCGATAGGGATCTTGTGACCTCACAACGAGGGCAGCTATTTTTCAAAGCCGAAGAAGTTCGTGAACTTCCTGCTCAGGGCCGGTGTCGGACCCAGTTTTGACACCCTTGCCATCCCGGAGACAGGGCAAAGTTCTTATTAATCCCGCCGCAGGAAGGGGCTAGGATTAATACCGGCAGCGCGGGTTGCACTCCCGCTCGCTAATGACTATTATAAATATCCTCGAGTCCTGTCGGTAATTGATCGCCAGGCCTCGCCTACCGTCGGTACTCTGCAGATTTTATTTCTAAATGATGATTTTTTCATTTTCTTCTTTCGTTTTTTAATACAACTTATTTATATCAAGTTTTTTTTTTAATTACTTAATTTTTTTTCCAAAGCTCTACACCTATCTAAATATTTGTAATATCTTAGTATTTTGATTTAGCAAAACATAAGTTTGCCAAGTGGTAAGGGTTTGAAAATAACTGTGAACCCTTATTTTGAAAATGTTCTTATTTATGGAAGAAGATTTTTTAAACTGTTCATTGTTAAGTTTTTTCGATAATTATATCATTAAAATTTTTATAAAATAAATTCTTCCAAGAACATTCACTCTGTCTAACCCGTCATAAAGTAAAATAATTGAGCAGTGCTAAAAAATTTTTTTGCGTGTGTATTTATTTGTTTTGATGTTTGAAATAT
>NW_027110560.1:0-1610 GCF_000696795.3 Halyomorpha halys
GAAATAGAATATAAAGCACGAAACATGGGCGTTGATGACCTCAGGGTTTTACGCCCTAAAGCCCCAGACAACAACAACAACAACTATCATAACAACAATGTCTACCTCTATTCATTTTAATTCACACAATTATATTCAGCTCATAATTTTGTCTAGGAAATCATGTCACAATTTGTGCATCTTCACTTCTTAGCACAGCCATTACTCTATATTTCTTACTACCTCTTTGGACCTAATCTCATGGCCAGTGTGCTGTTTGGTTACCTCCCTTTTTTTTACATGTCCTGCTTTGTATTTAACATTAACTTAGTGATTTTTTCCTAAAACTAGTTTATTTCATCTGATTTTTATGTTTATATTTTGAGTCTATTTATAATGTCGGCGTAATGGGTATTTAGTTGTTTTGTTTTGTGTTTACAGATTTGTAGTTTACTGTCTTTTGTATGTTTTTTATTGTATATATATATATAGCTTCTGGAAATCTTCTGCTTTTTGTATTTTGTGCTATATCTATTATTTTTGGGTTTTCAAAATTGAATTCATGGTTCAGTTTTATGCTATGGTAGGCCAGAGCTGTGCAATTTATATTTTTAGCGTTTTTACAATTGGTTACATGTTGCTTAATCCTAGTTTCCAGATTTTTAGATGTTTCACCAATATATATTTTTTCGCAATTTTTACAATCTATTTTATAAATTGCATTTAGTTTTTCCATCTTATCAACTTTGTCTTTCATGTTGGACAGCTTATTCTGTAACTTATTATTGTTGTATAGACCGGTTCTGATGTTTATATGGTCATATTCTGTCAGTGTTTTTTAAAATTTTATTTGTAAGGCCTGGTATGTATTGAAGTTTAAAAAAATTTTATTATTGCTATTACTGTTTGTTTCCTCTTGTCCTTTTTCTCTATTGTCATCTATTGTAATCGTTTTGTTTATTTCTTTATAAAATTCAGTGATTTTTTTTTGACTTGGTGGTTTTTCTATCTTATCTTTCTTTGTTGTTCTGATTACTTTTATTTTTCTCGGTGTTCTACTTTCTGTGTTGTTTCTGGTTATATGTTTGTTATTAATTTTACTATACCTTAACCTGTTTATCACTCTTTTGGGATAAAAGTTTTCAGTTAGCATGATGTATACTTCAGTCTTAATATCTTTTGTGTAAATTTTGTCTGTTAAGTTTATTGCTCTATCTATTAAAGTTTTTGCAATGTTTTCTTTTTGGTAATTAGGGTGATTAGAAAAAAATTCAGTAGTCTATTGCTTGTAGAAAAACTCTCTTCAATCGAAATTGCCATTATAATGGAAAAACAAAATTGTGGGATCATAATAATATTTAAATCCTTCCTGGATTAAATTTGAAGTGATTTAAAGAATATAAAAGTGTCTTATTTTATGCTTTTTCAATAATAAATTCCACCAATATACCTGAACTACTAATATACATAGTATTCTTAGTCTCTTAGACATAGTATACGCATTAATCTCAATTAACGAATTGTAAATGCGTGAATATAGGTGCAACAGAGTAACAGAAAATATGTTTGCTAGGACGGAAATCATTCAAAACATATTCCATTTTATACAATGGTAAAAAACGGCTATAAAA
>NW_027110560.1:3022-3149 GCF_000696795.3 Halyomorpha halys
ATTTTCAGTAAATCATGTAATCAAAGAAATATATTATCTTCTGTATATTTTGAAAACATTAATCAGAATGGCGGTGATCATGAGGATAAATGAAATGAAATGAAAAATAGTTTATTATTCTGGGACT
>NW_027110561.1:0-3232 GCF_000696795.3 Halyomorpha halys
AAACCAGAGGCCTCTCACGGTGAACTCTCTCTCTCCGAAGGTCTCACAACAATTTTGGCCTTGTAGCAGTAAATAGAGAGTAAGCAATTTTGTTTTCAAAATTTAATAGCAATAGTTTTCTTTACTAAATATTTAAATGTATGTAAAATCTGACTCTAGCCATAACCATGGAAATACATCAATTATACAATTCTTTAGTATTTTATATACGTTGCTAATATTTGCAATGAGAGATGGATAATTTTTCAAATTAACAAAATTAAAGATAATTAAGGAAGAGCGGTGGTACTGTGACTAACTCCAAGGACCCGGGCTCGAATCCGACTAGACAAAAAATTGTTTTCTGTTACAATGTAGCCTTGCGTCAACCCTGTGTATTTTGCAGCCCTCCTCCTGGACCACCCAGCCTCTTAAATTGGGTAAAAATCTGGCGGTCGAGCGTGATTCTGACCAAATCACCTCCTTGAACAACCATTGGTCTAGTACAGTACTTCTTTACAAAGTACTTCACCCTTAACCATTCATGGGTTGTAGCGGTACTGATTTTAATTTTTTATTTCTTAAACATAATAAAAATATTTTGAACAAATAAATTACATTTTTTTGTAATTAACGAATACCAACTTTGTTTTCGTCTAGAATACAACAGTTTAATAAAAGATAACAGAGGCATGTACTATGGAACGGGGTCGAAAGAGATCGGGTGCTTTCGGCTGTTTCCGATTTTTCAGTTTGTATCGGCCGATTGTGTGTAAACCATTTTTTTTTTTTTTTATATTATACAAATCTTTCATTAAATAAACAAAATAAAAGGTTCCTCAGAAAAAGTTTTTTTTTTATAAATTCATAAAAATACGAATAAGTTTATTTAAATAGCAATCATTGCATTGACCAATATTTATTATACGAAAACTTTTATCTATGATTAATAATAGGTTTATTTTTAAATAAATAACAGGGCTAAAATAAATCTAAAGAATTACAGGCAAGGAAGCTGGTAAGTGAAAACATTTTCTATTTAAAATTCCTCAGAGTATAGATTCAAGTTTCTCTGTCAAGCCTAAAACATTTAATTTAAAAGGATGAGTTCAACTTTAATCGTAAACAGTTACTGGGAAAGTAATAATGAATGTAGATTAAAATATTTTGTACCTTGTTTCTAGTCGGAAAATCCTGTAGATTTTTTTAAAATGCATCAAAAATATCTTGAAACGTACTTAAAAAATTACTTTGAGTTACTATTGAACAGCTAAGTGGAAGAATATGTTACCTTACAATAATTTGAATGTTAAAAAAAATGTTACTAAACAATTTTTAATTTATAGGCCTATATATGGAAGATGAAGTACCACTTTATAGATTCGATTTTTTCCTTCTTTTTTTTTTTCGAAAATACCTCAAACGATTTTGATTAAATTCTATATATTAATGTACAATTAAATGGTTTTTAATATCAGTTAGGTCTTATCCTCATAGAATAAGTTTGATTGGGGTTAAATGCCAAATTTTCAAAATGGCTTCTTCCAAAGTACCAATAATTTTGTTAGGTTGAAAAACTTATCTTTTCACATTTTTCCGTGTAGTAAAAAATAGAAAAATATAAACTATGAAAGGATTTGATAATTAACTAAATGAAATAAAAGCAAACATATTTTTTCCAGGTTAAAATACATATCTAAAAAGAAGAGTCGTAATATAGAGATATTATATATCGTTGGCAAGCTATATATTTTAGAAATAATAATATTTAACATAGAAATTTGTAAATTGTAATGGTCTATAACGAAAAATTATTAACAGAACTTAGTTCTAACCCAAGTTTTATTATGTAGGTGCAGTTCGTTTCGATAGTCTAATAATTTTATTTCGTTGCCATAGTAATTAAATAATTAATATTTTTGATTTCACTTAATCTATATATGTATATATATGAGCCTTTCAATTATCAGGATAATAGGAGTTTAATAGATAAAAGGAATTAGTCATCATAATTGTATACCTGTCAACTTAACGGTTCATTTGGAAAACTAGTCCAGGAATGTATTGCCCCATTGAATGATAAAAAATATCTGTTCAGGATTTATTTCAACTCTAAGCATGTTGGTACGATATATAGTGTGATGTGCACTCCGCATTTCTTCATATTTCAGACAGAATTTATCAGTTTTTTTTAACTTCTGAAAACTAAGTAAATTGGAATAGGTATAACAGTGAGGGTAAGTTGCCAGGAAAAGTGAAGCCAAAAAAGATTGATTTTATGATGAACTCCAGGGGATATGGCAAATAATTAGGAGTCAATCATCAGCTGCCTTTTTTAAGTTTACAAAACCGCAGCAATGAATTTCAACGTAAATCTGAGCTCTAGGGGCGTGACCAGCTACCATATTTTTAGCTTTACTTTTGCTCAAATCTCAGACACTTTTTTTTTTGTATACATTAAATATTCTAGAAAATAATGTTTACTGTTTTTAATTTTTATTTTTAATAAACAACTTTCTCCATTATATCAGAAACAATTATTTATTCGTATCAAACTTTATATGTTAATGTTTTCCTTTAAATAAATTAATTTTTGAATTAATTCAATAATTGGCCAATTTAATACAATTTTATATTCACTCCTTAATTTTTAGAACAGTAAACATATTTTGGGATCCTTCTCAGTGAAATTTGAACAAGACAGAGAAAAAGCACAAAATTCTCGAGAACGGCTTGATGGATTTTTATTATAGATATAAAAAATTATTGAAAATAATATTTACTACAACTACTATTCTCTTCAATTTTGCGATTAAATTAATGGTTTTACATATAATTACGTTAATATGCCTTCAAAGGGCGTGGCCTAATCTCCACCCCTTAGCGTAATTTTTGCTTAGGAGAGTAGGCTTAGTGTATCCCACTGTTTTGTGTGATCAAAGTATTGTCGTTCATCAGGAATAGAACTGTGTATGTGATGACATCCTTCCTCTATACAGAAATAGCTAAATCCAAGGAGTCACTGTTGACCGATCAATAAACATTAACCCCGACTCCATCTTCCATCATTAGGGGAAATCAACAATTTGTCTTCTTTAAATATACAGCCATCGGAGGAAGGGGGTGGTCGATAAATAGAGTTGTCATTCCTGCTCTTCTCAGCAATCCTATTGTTCAACAAAGTTATTTGGAAATATAATCAACGAGCAAAAGCAGGATTCGGAAATGACAGTATTATAATATATAAGAAATA
>NW_027110562.1:0-5173 GCF_000696795.3 Halyomorpha halys
CAAATTAAAATTTTTAATGTAAATTAAAAACCAAAGAACGTATCTAAAAATCAGAAGCATCTAACCATTAGCGTTTTATTTGCTCTTACTTTTTTCTTAGACTATATAGGTCTATAGTCAAATATTATTATGGTTTATGTAAGAAACTTATAAAAGGTTTAATAAACACTATAATCATCCATGGCTATTTTCCTTAGAGATAAGAATATGTAAAAATCTATTTAAGAGTGTTCTGGAAATTCTATTTCAAATCTCTGTTTTCCCTATTCTGAGAAGCTCAGAGAGAATAATTCAACTTTAAGAGCTAAATTGAGAACTGAAGCTCATTGTGGCTTCGTCCTTTCCTAGAACAGCGGGAACTGGCAGCACATACGGTTATATTCCATAAAGGGTTTTAGTTTTGGTATACAATGGTTTCATGAGGATGACATGTAATTATGCTCCAGTTAAATAGATGCTACCTATGCCCTCAGTTCTGCTCATTCCATAGTTGAACCAAAGCCGATGGAACAGAAACTACTGATATAACCAATTTAGAATTTGGATCTTACTAATTCAGAGCAATTTATTACAGATACATTAAATCATAAAATGATTATTTTCACTATTCTCCAAATTTTGTGCAACAATCGTCCACATATATATAGTACATTACATCAATCTCTTTACCGGCTCTTAGGTGCAGTGGATTTTGATTAATGAGGTATAAAAAGAAAGAGAATTTCATGGAAAAGTAACGAACCTCAATTTCGATTTTTGTATACTTGCACCTAAATAAAATTTATTCCAAAAAGGTACGGAGCGCGCATCATACGTTCACACATCACTATACTTTAGATTGAAATTAATATCCACTAAGAAAATATATTTTTTTATATTATTCACTGCGGTAACACTTTTCCGTACCAATTTTTCAAATGAGGCTCTCAGTTAGCAAATTGATTAACTCCATTCACAGCTTCCAGTAGTACAAAAGTACATTTAATATTATGTAATATTGCAAAGGTATGGTAAAAAACAAAACAGTGTAATACAATTAACATTGTGATCTTCAATAAACCATTTATTCAATCCTAAATTGTTACAAAATCAACACTAAAAAGGAATGATTTTATCACCCTCTCAACTGAAGAGCTTATAATAGGTTAGGTAAAACGAAAATATTTAATAACTATAGTGACAAACTTACCTCTATGATTCCTGATACCTGAATTTGATTCATCAAATGACCATATCTGCCTGTATTTTTCCTTAACTCCACATAATTAATTTATTATATAACGATTAGAATTAGCAATGTATGTGTGTGCTTAGTAATAGATATTATTGGATCTTTATTTTTATCATATTCTGTATCATCTTGTTTTATTTTCATTATTATATCAATTCACAAAGTGTAAATTTGCAGCTTTATTATTCACTTCAAAATATTTTCAGTTATTATTATTTTATTTTCATTTAATTTTTTTAATAATTATTATTTAATTTTAATTTTTCATGTTATTTTCATTTTAGTAGTTGTTAATTAAATTATTAGTTAATTAAATTAACTTAAGATCAATTCATATTGTACCTATCTAGCTTAAAAATTGTTTAGCCCCCACAACGCCCTAATAGTCAAAATTGTAATAATTACATTTCACTAATGCCTATCATTTTTATGTGGTATTTTGATACCGACCGATAGATGTCATATGGTCGGGCGATATTGGATGGAATTAAAAAAATAATTAAAATAAAATAAGCAAACGATATCAAGTGGCGAAATTACGCATGTGCGTTTATAAAAAACTAAAAACTCCTATTTTTACAGAAATGTCACATCGTACCTTCATACAATCATTTCATAAATTACATGTTTTGAGATTTAGAAGTAATTAAATAAAACTCTAATATGGAAAAAAGAATTAAAAAAAAAATGCCTATAACTAGAAACTAACCCTTTCACAGAGAGAATGATTCATGATTTACAAGTGGTTGGAATCAATCTCCTTCCATAAAATCTTTTTACTGCTTAAGGATAAAGTCCCATTACATTATGTAAATAAAATTAAGTTTTACTTTTGACATAAGTCAATAGATTGATTACTTATTTTTTGATGAATAAAAATATGTATATATGATATATGACTTAATTCAAAGTGATTTGGCAATTGATTCCTTGAGAATTTATCAATACGTGTACGTTATGAATCCAGCTTCTTTTTGTTATTAACTTTATTGCTTAACTTTGGACAGTATTGCTCGGCTAGAAGAGCAGAAGATCACCCATTTTGTGGTATAAAGCCCACAACGGAGGTCACTGAGCCTTCTTTCATATATAGCTAATTCTGGAGTTCGATTATCTTCGTTTCAAATGAGAAATTTAACTAATGATAAGGTAATAAGGATCCTCTCTATGCAATTTTTATAATATTGGGTTCTTAACTAAGCGGTCATGACGAAAAATTAATATAATTGAGGATATTACCCCTTATGCGTTGCGAAGTATAATTATATTAGTAAAAAATGGACTGGAATATTTTTGTATATTTCGTTATATACAGAAGACCAGTAGCTGAGAGCGCGATGTAATTACGAGGAGAATGAATAGCGAGTGAAAAGAAGTAATGGCGGATGGCGGGGTAGAGAGTTAATGAGTGCGGTAATGAGGGAGAGATTTATGGAGGGTAAATATAGCTCTGGGTTGGGCAGCAGCGGCTCTCGTCTTAAGGGAGTTCACCCTCCTTGGAATGAGTAGTAGCGGGTAAATAACGAAAGTTCTAATATTCAAACAACATGTCGTAATCAATATATAATATAACTAAAAATATTATTACGGAATAACTGAATACGAACTAAAACATAAAATATAGCTTCAGTGGTTTAGTATAGACACCTAGTAAATTATGACATTTTAATTATAAAAGCTGCAAATTATCACAAATTTTTTTTCTTATTTATTAATTTCTTGTTTGAGATTTAATAGATTAATATAATTTAAAACACAAACCATTTTTCACCCTTTCTCTTATCTATATTTATTTTTTCAAACATTTGAGCCCTTACGGCATTACCAAGGATACTTTAAAATTAATGTATATAATTTTAATTTTTTTTTTCAATATTGGCTATTATGCCCAGGTCGATTCATTTATCAATTATACTCTTATATCAATCACCTTAAACCATTTAATACATCAGCCTTTTTATTATTACATTTTTATTACCGAAACCTGTCTTGACAATGTTATTAATGGCTATGTGTTGAACATCTTAATATTATAAATATTATCAAATATGTTCTTGGCTGAACAACTGGGTGGGTACCTGACCCTGGGAAATAACAATTGACACCTGTCAACGTACAGGAACAGGAAAGAGGTAATGGATACAAGCAACTAGAAAAATATTGTCCTCTTGAACAGATGAAACAACCCTAACTCCTCTTTTTTTATAGAGAGATTTTCCATTAATGGTCTCGAATAATAATTAATCGAATCAGAATAATTCAAAAGGATAGTTTTGCTTTAAAGAATATATATCATTTTATTACGTGATATTTTATTATTTGTAACATTCCTAAAATACGATATTATTGCGTACTTCATGAATGTTACAAAAACTTTTTAAAATAAAATCCTTACTTTTATACTAATAATGCTGATGTATGAAATTCAAAGCGAATATGTCGGTTATAAATTATTTTGAAAGAATAGTTTTATGAAATGATACGATAATTTAACAAAGTCTCGCAAGACTTTTCTAAAAATTTAAAGTTAAATTATTTATTTTAACTATTATTTTATTATATTTTTAATATTTTTTTACTATTATACCAAATTATTTATTTTAAAGTTAAATTATTATTATTATTTGAGTATAAATAGACCCACTATAACAACTATAATTTTTTTCCTTTAGCAGATGAAAATCAAAACACAGGTAATATTAGTGAAAATAATGGAAAATGTATGTACTGGAGATAAGTGATATTTATTCAGTAATAAAAAAGGTTTTGGGACTGGAAAAAAAACAAAACACTTTCGCGTTATTCCTATCAACAAACACTCATTGAATCCAGTTCAAATTATATGGAGTATAGCTACCATTGAAATTAATTCAGGTGAATATCCGGGTAAAATACTATGTTCAGAGAATAAATTGTTGCGTAAGGCATAAAACGAACGGATGGGTTTTTTTAATTTTTATATTTTGAAATGTAACAGTACAATCTCCTATTTTGAGGTGTAGTTATTTGTTTTCTTAGTTACTTATAAAGTTTTGTTATTGGGAATTCCAAATAAAATTGGAGCTTTTGAATAGGAGTTAAAAACAAACCGGCCAATAGAACAAATCATAAGAATAGAATATTAAAATAAGATTTGTACATATCATAGATAGTACATTCAGCTTCTACAGATGAATCTAGATAATCCAAATTCGGATGTGTTAATATTAACTACTTCAACTTATAATGAAGTTAAAGAGAGTTGAAATTCATGTCCCATTGTGATTAAGCGCTTCAAAATTTCTACTGTCATTGAATTTTAAATTAAAAAAACTACAGATTGACCAAAATCTTTTAATTTTTTTTTCACAACAAAATTAAAATATATATTCAATATTGATATGAAAGTGTTTTAATTCGTTATAGCAAAAATTTAAAGTTTATATGCCAATTGGAATTTCAGAGGAAATGGGTTGGTATTAATATTGGTAGTATTAAATCCTTGTTATTTTTCCATGATGTTTGCCATGAATCCTAACTTGAATTTTTTAAAAATTTATTTAATTTAATTTACAACTGTACACAAAAATACAATAAGTAAATATGTTGTATGTTTCATATGCATTTGAAAATCTTGAGAAGGAACAACCCATTGGTGGTACTTCAAACATTAATTTAAATTAGATGGTCCCGTGGCCATCTTCTTTTCAGACGCCTCGGAGGATTATCAGGGATCGTTAAGGATGAAAGGTTAAGAATTAATGGGTTAGGATGGTTAAGGAGTTTAGTATGAAAAGACGCATATCTGTTTTGGGCCAAATCTGCAACGAATGGGATGTTAAGGTCTCTTGTGAATGAGTTTATTTGTAACGTAGCATCAAGGATTTTACGTAGGATTTTGGATTGTAAGGATTGGATGCGGGAAGAATTTGATGGTTTGGTGGAGCCCCAGAGCTCAATTCT
>NW_027110563.1:0-2022 GCF_000696795.3 Halyomorpha halys
CAGCTGACAGGTCCATATCAGCTGATCGAGAACAGCTGACCGATTGTATATATATAGACGGACAGGCTCCGCAAATACATTAGTATTTTACAGCAGTTCAAGCGAGTTAGATCTTTTTCCTTCTTCTCTTTTTTTGACATTGTGCTTTCGCCAATACTTAACTTATATATATATATATATATATAAGTTATGGTTGGACAAGGTCTGTATACAAAACTAATCCTAACTCCTCATGTAAATAAACCTCAATAATGTCTATAGTATCACAGAGATAATAAACCAGTATCTTTCTAGTAAGTGTGCAGTTTAATTCTGTTCCCTCTTCCCATTTTCTTCAAGTCCAAGTGCTCGTAAGTGGTGCCGTGACCCGGATACTGATTGAATATTTTTCACTGGATGAAGATTTTTTTTCTTCTTCTAAATCTTAATTTTTTTTAAATCTAAATCTTTTTCCTAAAAACTTCACTGATTGAATTTATTTTTTTTGAACTGTTCTCTCACCCGGGATTTTTTTTCCTCCGACTTTCTTATCTTTTACTTCGCCTAAATTGTCTTTTTTTTTTTACTGACCAAGCTGGTTAATGGTGATGGTTAAGCACAACAACAGCCCGCATTGAGGCAGCCAGTTCTACAGATCCCGGTGGCGCAACCGGCTCCTGGAGTTCCTGCGGCCCCGCAGTCCCGGCGGCGGTTCCAGTGCTACCAGAGACCACTCTCACGGCTGCTCACGCCAATATGTTGGCTAAAATGAAAGTGAGAGCAGTAACCTCTCAGGCGAAATCGGTGAGTTAAACCACTTTATTAAAGGTGGAGACCGCATCATGGAGAGGTTGGCAGCCAAGGTCTCAGAGGAGTTGCTGGACAAGAATGACACGATTTCCCTCAAGGCAGCACTCATATGCCGGATCAAGCAAAGTGTTTTGAACCATATTCAGGCAGACGAGGAAACATCATGGCCAGTAGTGAAGGAAAGATTAAAGAACGCCTATGGAGTAGGCAGATGGTCCCCGAAGGAAGACATTTTCTACATGCTGCGGGAGAGGAGAAAGCACGGGCAGTCTAACGGAGAGTACGCAGCCACGCTGTTAGGACAGTTTAATCTGACCACAGAAAAGATGAGAGAGACTCTTGGAGCGGATGTTGTCAGTTGGAAGATGAATTTTATCGACTCCATAATGAAGGTGCAACTAGCTAAGGAGACAAATAAAAGGGAACGGGAGTACCGTACCACCACACAAGGAATCCATCAACACCATGGAAGAGAAGAGAACCCAGGGAGAGTGGTAAAGATAGACGGAGCAATAAACCGCCAAGCAGTAGATGGCGCCGAGTAAGTGAGGGAAGGAGATCAAGGCAAGAGAGTTGAGGTGGATGCCAGGAGAGGGGCGACCGCACATTAGACTTTTGTAAAAGACTGGCTTTATTGAGTTCGGTACATATATATGTATGTACGGGAGCTTTAGATACCGGATTATTTTTTTATCTTTTAAGAAGAATTTTTGTTGTTGTTTTATCATCTTCAATTTTCATTCTCTTTCATTTTTTTTGTAAATAATGACTGCTAATGGCAACGGGATCGTTAGACAAGCGGTTTTTAACCTGGAAACTTTGAATCAAAATAGGGTCCAGAACTTACCTCCCATGGAGGTGACTCCTCCACCCACGGAGCTTGCCCCACTACCAGAAGAGTCTCTAGCGTGAGCCCACGCTACAACACTTGAGTGGGTAAAAGTACGCACAGCAACCGCCCAGGACTTGAGGAAGGCCGTTTCAGACCTTGAACGGTTTACCGGAGAAATAGGAAAATTGAACCAATATCAGGCGACACATGTGGAAGACAATATCAGGCGGTGCATGGAGAAGCTGCATCAGGAGCCGGTGCTTGCTTTCCTAGAATTCACCCGGAATTCTAGGAAGAATTCACTATCACTACAGAAGCGAGTGAGTACGCGCTGGGAGCGGTGTCGTCTCAAGAGGGTGATGGAGGAGATCGCCCAGTTGCGTACGCCAGTAGGCGCCTGA
>NW_027110563.1:3252-3560 GCF_000696795.3 Halyomorpha halys
CGCCTAAAGGAAGACAGGAGAAGACACCTACTACAGATGTACCGCTGAAAGATTTACAAATTGATACATTTACATGGAAGGGGTACCAATGGGTGACCTCTTCAGTAAGGCGGTAATGGCGCACCAGGTGCAGGGCAGGTCTTCGGAAGCAGTGTTAGCAGCTCTCCGCTTGTGGTTTCAGTTCTACGGAGTTCCGGTGCACATCTCATCAGATTCTGGTAGATAATTTGACAATGCCATGATTCGAAAAGAAATGAAGGACCTTGATGTAATATGGCATCTCAACACTCCAGGGCACCCCAAGAGTA
>NW_027110563.1:6757-7268 GCF_000696795.3 Halyomorpha halys
ATAATTAACGACAAGATGAGACAAATTATTTGGAAGACGAAAACCACCGGATTGACCAAAATTAAATATAGTGAATACGGGAGAAGTAAAATAACCACGATCTGGAAACAGCCAGGCGTGAAAAAAAGACCAAATCCGTAAAGCGTTGAATAATGGTTCGAAACCTGGAGAAAAATATCACCTCTTTGTTGGGAATGAAACTTTGGGAGAAGATCAAGCAGCTATGGCGTGATTAACCGATAGAAATGGACAGGACAGTCATCCGTTGCAAACTGATGGTGGAAACCCTTTTGGAAGAAGAATAACAATGAGAAGTCACTCTAGCGTATCATCAGGGTAAGAATAATCACCGTGGAATCCCTGAGACTATGCAGGCCTTAAAGAGAAGATACTTTTGGTGGGATGAGGAAGACTATATAAGAGATTGTAGGAAGCTGCGAGGTTTGTTTACGCACTAAGTACGACAGACATTCGCCTAAAGGAAGACAGGAGAAGACACCTACTACAGATG
>NW_027110563.1:11837-17024 GCF_000696795.3 Halyomorpha halys
AAACATCGATCAGCTGATCTCCTCAGTCAGCTGACATTGAAATAACAGCTCACTCAGGTCGTAACTTATATATATAAAAGATACAATTACACTGGTGGTGTCTACTTCTGTTTTATTTATCTTATCTAATATAAATTTTATCTGATATATACAGTCGTAGGATTAATAAAATTTTTACTATTTAATTTATGTATAACATTAACGTTTTATCTAATGTTATATATCATGTAATAATACATATGACAATACTCTTTCTAGAGCAAACTGGTTACCAAAACTCCAATTGCTTCATTACTAAAACTAATAAAAAGCCTTCAAGGAAGTTATTTATTATTCATCTTAAAGCAAATTAGAAATTTGCCTGGATTAAAAGAGGGAAATTAAAAAATTTCTATTTTTTCTAATTTCATAAAAATTGCATTTTAATCAATAATAATTCATGAATAGTAATTTAAAGTTATTCAATGAAGAAGTTTCCATTGTTTCAAAGTAAAATGGAAATAAAGACATGTTCGGTAGGAAATGCTTGTTTAATTTTTTATTATTGATCTATAAAATTAACATTATTCAGCAATAGTTATCCAATGTTTACGAGATGATTGTCTTCGATCATCCAACTGGAACATGATAATTTTTTTATTGTAAGGAATTGTTTCTACAACAAACCCAGGAGGTAATAATGATATGTGCTTATGAAAATATTTTCAAAACTGGAACGTTTGAGAAGGATATTTATTTTATATATAAGTAGCATCGATTCTTTTTCAATATTTATTCCTTAAAAGTGACTTTGACAAAGGAAATTGTTTAATTAAAAAGGATTGTTTAAGGTTCAGTTAAGGCAGGTAAGAACATTTCAAGTTCTAAAAAAAATATTTGGATGACTTTATAAATGTGAGATTTATTCTTACTAAGTGCTTTCAAGAAAACTTTGTCTAGTCTTTCATATATTTCAAAACTGTTATCATCTGCTGGCAAAAATGACACCCACACATGAAAAAATGAAATACAAAAATTACATAGGTCATAATTTTTTTTTTCTTTGGATATAACCTTTTTATTTGGTGTAGTTTAAAAATTTTAACTGATTAATTTTTAAAAAATATGCTATTCAACTAAGCTACTTTATTTGAGTAGAAAACAAATCAAATATATATAAACGATATAAATCAATATGTACGATGCAAATCTAAAACATACGATATATATATAAACATAAACAAATATAATAAAGAAAAAAAATTTAGATACTTATATTTTTTCCTCAACTGCATTTCAGACCTTATAACCATTTAAAAGCTGCATCTTTCTGTATTTTCACTAAATTTTATCGTTAACTACATTAATATTTCTTAAAGTTTTTTATTATTTTCTTTTACGAATAAGTTACTTTTCTTATTTTGTTCCAACACCAAACAACATTGTTACTTTTGTGTCCTGTATTATTATATTACATAAATAATAAATATAAAGTTTTTTTAAAATAAATAGTCTCAGTGTAATACAACAACCGCACGCAGTAGGATATTTTGTAAATGTTGTTAGATCCAAACTAAGAAAAGTAACTTTATTATTTAACAACAAAATTTAAGAAAAGCTGATGCAGTTTATGATAGAATTCTGTAAAAATCTTTAATCTTGGGCAAAAGGCCCAAAACGTAGTAGATAGGAGAAAAAAATATGAAATACGAGAAAAAGTGTCAATTCTTTGTTTTCAGCAATCAATAAAATATACGTTAATTACAAAGGATCCTTTTGAACAATAATTTTATTTAAATAACTATTAGAATGAAGTAATTATGTTATTTTCTTAAAGAGAAAATTTAATTTTTCAGAAAGAAGATGGAAAAAAGTTATTTTCTATGGATTACCTTTTTTGGATATTTGCTTACAGACAGTGATACTTATTTAACTATGCATACAAAAGACAACTTTGGTAATTTAATCCCTATGTATACGATTTAAAAATCTTTTGATACATACAGGTTTCCACCAGCTTATTTTCTAAATATATACTATTTCTGTAATCCTTGTCTTTCATAGACTAGAAAATTTTAATTACTTTAAAAGAAATAGAGACTTAGCAACAGTAAAATTTATAATTGATTAAGAAAATAAAGAATAATAAAATTTATAATTGATTAAGAAAATAAGGAATAGTAAAAATTATAGAATAGAAATCTTTCGAAAATAAGGAATAGTAAAAATTATAGAATAGTTATCTTTCAAAAATATCCTTGATAATCTTCAATCATCTTATAATCACAGCTCCAAGAAATAAAATGAGTTTCAGAATTAATCATTATACATATACTCAAAATAAAATAACTCTAATATGTTGAAAAATAAACAAAGATGTAGAAGAAATAAATTTTGTTCTTGAAAATGTAGATAAAGAAATAATATTCATTAAATTGGATAAAAAATAATTAATAATCTCATTTAACAAAAAAGGTTTGTGGAAATAAAATGAAAACTCTTTTAAAAGATAACAATCCCAATTACTTATAATTACTAAATACTTATTGGTAAGAATCGCTAAATAAATGAATAGATTAAAATCAATATAATTTACAGGAAGTTCCCAAACTGGGTTATATTATAGCATGATAGCAGCAAACAAATTAGCTTTAAAATCCATGTATATACTAGTAGGTATTAAGTATTTATCTAGCTTAGATACGTAATTTCGGTTTCGTATAGCTTTTCTTGTTTGAGCTAGGCACTACACATTTTGTCCATTTAGTAAGATTTGTAATTAGTCCATTGTCGCTTTGCCCGCGAGCTCGTTACCAACAATGGTAATGTGGCATGGACCCATTGTCTCTTAGTCTGCGAGCTCGTTACCAACAATGGCAATGTGGCTTGGACCCATTGTCGCTTTGTCTGCGAGCTGGTTACCAACAATGGCAATGTGGCTTGGACTCATTGTTCCTTTGTTAATGATCTCTTTACCAACAATGGCAATGTGGCTTGGACCCATATGTAATTTATGGACTTAGCTTGTTCTGATAGTTTTAAGATGAAAGATTATATTGTTATGAGGAGTGGATTTTCAGGGTTTTTTGTTTGTTTGTTTTTCAAACTCAAACATAGAGCTCAACGAATCTGAAATTATTACAATTGTCTTTTTATTTTTTTATTTATTAACAAGCTTTTTTTTATTTTTCATTATATTCAGTGCACTGAAATTTAAATAAGTAAGTGGACTAAAGGAGGAAAGTGCATTCGAAAAGTTAATCACTGTTTGAAAACAGCAATAATGAAAGATAAAATAATAATCTTGTTAATAAAAAAAATATGACTTATATTCATTTTGGAATATATAAAAATGATTTTCAATTTTAAATGGCACATGTCCACAAATTAGTAATAAGAACTTGATATTGGGCAGAAGAGCCCGAAACGTTGTTCAAATTCAAAAGAATAAAGAAGTGGATAAAGGGTGTAAAGTCATTCCTAAAAATAAATATAGTGAAGTTTTAAGAAATAAAGCCCTTTGGAATTTAAGTTGTTGGATTAAAAATGATTATTTATATTCATATTCGTGACTCACAACTTGAGAAACCCTAAAATGCGTATTTTATTAACAACAGAAAAATATAAATTTTTTAATCATAATTTTCATCTTCATTGGCCTTTGCATTTTTTTTTCTCTCGAAAATCAAAAACATAGCCATAACTACAACAAAAGCTGTGGGACCTATACAAAACTTGAAGACGTAACTAACGGTTAGTTAACGGACGTAACACTAGTTAACGGGACGTAACGCTAGTTAACGGGACGTAACACTAGTTAACGGGACGTAACGCTAGTTAACGGGACGTAACTAGGTCAGTAAGTGACAGTTTGGTGAAGCAGACCCAGAACCAGATTTTTTTTCACTTAAATTTATACTTTATATAGATTTCACAGTTCAAAAGTAAACATTAATTGGACTTCTATTCTATTAAACTGTTCTCCAAATATTTCTTCTTCTCCCTTGTTCTTTCTGCTTTTTTTAGAAATATTGTTTTTACATACGCTCCATTCTTAATTTAACTAGATTTTGTATTTATCTGTATAACTAAATAGGTTTTTAATTTTACTCATCAATGTATCTTTCTTCTTAATTTATTGAACTTATCTGTAAACCCACTTACATGAATATACTATATTTTAAAATGCATTTGCTTAATTTTTTTTATTATTAGTTCCAGAAAGACATAAGAATTGGAATAATCTGGATCACAAGTTTTGTGGATTTTCCTGGAGAAACCGGATCATTGGTGGAACCACTGAACCTTTCGGAAAGTTCCCTTGGGTGGTCCGAATCGGAAAAATGAGTTTGTATTCATTCCAATAAATATATAAATATATATGTATTAATAACAATCCTAAATTAAAAGAAAATAAATGAAAGTGTACAAGTTTATGCAATTGAACCCACAGATGCAACAAGAATTAACTGACATTTTCAAAATATTGCGCTTCTGAAGCTCTATTGACATTTCTTTCAAAACTTTTCGTTCACAACCTAAGGCCAACTTCAAGGTACTACCTGACATAAACTAAACCCAAGGAACCACCTGACATAACCTAAGCCCCAGGCACTACCTGAGATGACCTAAACTCAAGGCATTACCTGACAACCTAAACCCAAGACACAACCTGACATAACCTAAGCCTAAGGTACTGCCTGACATAATCTAAGCCCTTAAGAGGTAACCTATAGTACGAATTTTTATAGCAAGAGGGAAACTTCATAAAATCATTGTTAGTATGTTCAATGTCGATTCTATAACAATTTAACACGCAGAATCTAAATTTTACTACTCATACTTATTATTATACTTTTTATATTTCTGGCAAACACGTTTGCAAAGACATATATTAAGGTTTGCTACGAGAAATTACTATCAGAAAGTTAGGAGTGAAACTAGCCGAGAGTAATATCAACCATAAGTAGAGGGGTGAGGGGTGAGTGAAAGTTGGGTGATATACATGTGACAGTGTTTTTCTTTTTTATGAGAGTAGGTGGAAATCTGTGTGGGATTCTTACCCACTAAAACCACCTTCCTACACCTGTTCCTTCCTCTCCACGAACCACCGCTAGGCATTACTTCATGGAGGGAAATGGCTGGCCCTCAGGAGTGCGGCCACGTTATACCCACCAGGTACCGACCTATGTCCGCCATGGGATATAT
>NW_027110563.1:19009-25162 GCF_000696795.3 Halyomorpha halys
CGTATGCCAGAGATGGCAAGGGAGGGGGATAAAAAAAAAACAAAAAAAACTCAGGAGTGCGGCACTCGCCTCATTTTCTTCGCATCATTTCATTGCCTCATAGTCCTCTATTCCGCTCTCAACCTCTTAAGGACGACTGTGATGAATCTCATCACTGTGTCCCAATGCTGGTCTAAGCGCAACATCTGGCTCACTACATTTTCTGGTGTGACATCTCCTCCACACACTCTCTGTACACTCTTTTCTCCTGAGCAAAGCGAGTACAAGCAAAAAACACGTGCTCCGCTGTCTCCTCGATAGTCTGGTATGCAGGGAATCTGCTGAGTTGTCCAGTTTGAATTGGTACTGGTAGGTTCTAAAGCATCTATGTCCGGTTAAAAATTTGGTAACATAGAAATCCACCTCACTATGCCGGCGACCATACCACAAACCAACATCGAGTATTAGCCTACGAGTCCACCTCCCGGAATCTGCAATCTTCCAACGCTGTAGCCACTGATCGATGGTTATTTTCTGCTCGTCTTCTCTGGAAACGTGAGAGAGCAGACTATAGTGTCTACTTCTTTCATCAACAAGGAGTTCCATCGGCGGCATTCTGGCTATCACTCACACTGCCTCGTAGGAAACTCCGAAAAGCACGTACCGTCCTTAAGGAAACTCTGTGATAAACGGAAACCATCTGTTTCCTGTATGATTTGGTAACTATCGCATTTTTCCCAATTGGAGCTGCATATGCACAATAGCAAAAAGTGTTCTGCGACTTTCCCTAGGACATCCAACGTTTGACATAAGGCGTGACAACAAGGATGCTACTTTAGCAGATTCGGAGCTCATATATTCCGTGTGAACATTAAAGTTCAGACGTGCATCGACCATGACTCCTAGGTACTTTAAGCAAGACTGGGAACGAATTTCGGTCCTACCCACCGTTACAGTGATAGACTCAGTCTGCTTCCTGCTAGTTACTAGGACAACCTCGGTCTTGTGATCTGCAAATTGTAGGCCTACCGAAGACAGCCAACCTCGGACCGTAGCAACAACATTCCCTATCGGCGCCGGTACTGGGGTTCCGTGCCCCTGCACAGTATCACAGTTAACCATATCTTCCATACTTGTGTGTGTGTGTTTTTTTTTTACGAGAGTCGGTAGAAATCTAAAAAAAGAAGGCCCGTACCTATCCGTGTGTGGGATTTTTACCCACTAAAACCACCGCCCTACACCTGTTCATTCCTCTGCACGGGACCGCCGCTAGACATTACTTCATGGAGGGAAATGGCTGAGTGCCGCCTCGCTTTCTTCGCATGGTTTTCGCGTTTGCTAGTTAGTAGCGTATGCTAGTAACGTCTTCTAGCCCTCTCAACCTCTTGAGGACGACTGTGGTGAATCTCTTCACTGCGTTCCAATGCTGGTCTGAGAGTAGCATATAGCTCACCACGTTCTCTGGTGTGATGTGTCTTTCACACACTCTCTCCAATAAACTTCTTTCTGCTGCAAAGCGAATGCAATTGAAAAACACGTGCTCCGCGGTTTCCTCGACAATCTGACATCCAAAGCATTCTGCGGTGTTGTCCAGTTTGAAGCGATACTGGTAGGCTCTAAAGCATCCATGTCCGGTCAAAAATTGGGTTATGTAAAAATCCACCTCACCATGCTGGCGACCATACCACTTGCCCACATTGGACATTAACCTGTGAGGTTAATGTCCACCTCTCGGAATCTACAGCCTCCCAACGCTACTGGTCGATGGTTATTTTTCGCTCTTTTTCTCTAAGCGTGTAAGCGTCGTCCATACTTGTGTGTGTGTGTGTGAGAAAGAGAGTGGGTAGGAAAGAGTGGCGGCAGTAGAGGGTTCAAAACTGAACTTACCAAGACTGCCTGCCAGTATTTAATAAAAAAGCCTGGTTCAGCTTTCCTGGGTGATCGTAAAATTTTCAGAGCTTAACAGTTTGATAATAAATAAAGTCATATACTGTCTCAGGGGACTAGCTTCCTGACAATGCCAATGAGGACTTGTTTCCAGGCATTGCCTTAAAATGATAATGTGTATTAGACAATAGAAAATAACTAATAATCTGGATGATCATCATAAACCAGTAAAACTATTTAAAGTATTTTAAAATTTAAATAATACATTTAATTGGGATTTAATTATAAAAAAATTATAGATAAAGTAAAGTAATAAAAATAAAGTAGCGAGGGGTAAGCAAGTAAAGAGAAAGGGGTAAGCAAAAAAAAAAAAAAAGAATAATTTTAGTGATTTGGATATGTGAATTTCGATAATTGGGAAGTTATTTGTTGATAATGATGGGTCACTATTTTGTAATTAGTGAAGAATGTAAGATGCTCTCTTACTTGAGCTGAGCGGCAGAAACCCAATATTGAGAGAGGTCACCTGTTCGTCTTGTTGGGATGGGCTGGCCTTCATGCTGGGTGCCTCCATTGCTACACTCGTCCTGTTTACTTGGACATCTTTCCTCCAGAGTGGGGTCGGTTCCTGGCTACATACTCAGGTTTTAACTTTAAGGGATTATCCCTACCAGGGCTAGTTGCCTCTGTTTTCCTGTTTTTAAATTTATAAGTTTTTATAATTGTGAGAAGATGGTCAGGGTTGCGGTCAAAGAAGAAACAAAAATAGTTTATTTTCCGACGTTTCGCCCCACTTTGCAGGGCTTCATCAAGGCTAAAAAGATACAAAATGATACAATGATAAGAATAAAAATACAAAGATAAGATACAATGATAAGAATAAAAATACAAAGATAAGATACAATGATAAGAATAAAAATACAAAGATAAGATACAATGATAAGAATAAAAATAAGTAACAATGGTAAGAGTAAATTTTTTTTATAAAAATACGTAAAATATACAGTTAAAAAAGTACAGGAGATGTATATAAAACAAAAACAATACGGAGAGGGAAAAAAAGAGATTAAATAAACGTCATGAAAGAATAATTATAAATAAATAAGAGATAATAAAGATATAAAATGATAATAAATGAGCAAAGAACAAGTCAGGACAACCTACCTGATCAAAGCAAACGATTGAACAGGAGCCAACAATGAAGCGGAAGCGTGGAGGAGTGGGGGGAGCTGGCCAGTCGTTTAACGGTTATATTTCAATTTCAAATACGTCGCATATACAGGAAGTAGTGATAAAGATATGACGAAAAATGAAAAATGATAAGAGAAAGATACAGAAATATGATTATAATAACTAAGTAAAATTAGAATGACACATATCGTTACTAATAATAAGAGATTATACTGAAGAAAATAATACAATATAGGATATAATAACAATGATTATAAAAGAAGTAACTAATAATAAGTAAAAGTAAATAAAGAATAGTATAAAAAAAAAATTAAACAATGATAACTGTAGTATTTATATATCATGAAAATAATCATTTATTTACACGGATAATAGTAATAGTAAAGATAACAGGAGTAACATGAAAAACAAAGTGAAATAAGGTAATTTAAAAATCGGAAGTGAAAGTTTACAAAATACAATAAAAATATATATATAAGTACAAGGGGAGATGTAGAAAGAAGTACATAAAAAGATTAAAAATAAGTAATAAAGTATAGAAATAAGTGTGATGGAATGTTAACCATAAAGGTGATGATAATGATAAGTTAATAGAAACATGTGACACGAAAGTTTACCAAAAACAAGACAGAGTAAATGTGTAAGTTAATAAAACCTAGATGAATAAATATAAATAAATGCAGCGATAGATAATATAAGTGATAAAGAGACAACAAATAGATGAAAAAAAACAAAAAAAACAAAAGTATAATAGAAAAATGTTTGGTGATGATAATAAAATGATCGTAAAATTATTTAGTCTTAATTAAGTTTAAAATATAGCTGTATGTATGCGAGATACAGTTTTTATCGATTTTGTGGTTAACTGGAAGGGGTTCAAGATGTATATAAATGGATTCTGAGATGAGTCTCTTATGGTAATTAGGAACAGTGGCTAAAATAGTGGTATGGTCAAAATCAAAAGCATGATTAAGCGTAAGGGAATGTTCTGAAAGTTTGGAAGCGGATGAGTTGTGGGAAGTTATAGATAATTTATGTTGAGAGATACCTATATATAAAGAATTACAGTTGGGGGAGGAGCAATGAATCCGGTATACAACGTTAGAGCGGTATTGGAGTGGAATAGGATCCTTGGTATTAGTAAAAAAGTAAGATAGTTTATTTTTTTGATTTGAGTCCAAGACGTAGTGAAGGAATTGTTGATTTTAAGCATTTTTGTATGTTGTCAGTGAGAGAGGGGACATATGGAAGGGATCTATAAATCGAGAGAATGGATGGTGGATGTAGAGAGTTAGGGGAAGGAGAAGTAGGCGTAGAACGGTTGATGTAAGAGTTTAAAAGTTTGTTTATGATGTGAAGTGGAAAATCATTTGAAAGCAAGATAGTCTTAATACGGTGAATGTTAGTGTTGTGGTATTGGGGATCGGATAAGGAAAGGCAACGGTGTATGAGATTTTTGGCAATATTAATTTTTTGATGGTGGGGGTGCTGAGAAAAATAGTTAAGTAGCCTACCGGAGTAAGTGGGTTAGTGGACAAGGAACCGTCATTATTCTTTATAATAAGAAGGTCAAGAAAGGGGAGGGAAGAGTAGTTTCGGTTTCAACGGTGAAATGAAGGCGAGGGTGGTAAGAGTTAAAAGAAGAAAGGATATGAGGGATTTTATTAGGGTTTAGAATGAGAAAAAGGTCGTCTACAAATTTCTTGATAAATAAAATGTCGTTATGGAATAAAGGGATGACAGAATCAAGGAGGTCATTGAGCACAATGTTAGAGAGATCGGCGGCGAGAGAGTTTCCCATGGCGAGACCAGATGTTTGGTGAAAGAACTTTCCTTGAAAAGTTCACCATATTGTTTTTGTTTTATGTACATCTCCTGTACTTTTTTAACGTATTTTTATAAAAAAATTTTACTCTTGCCATTGTTACTTATTTTTATTCTTATCAATGTATCTTATCTTTGTATTTTTATTCTTATCATTGTAACATTTTGTATCTTTTTAGCCCTGATGAAGCCCTGCAAAGTGGGGGGAAACGTCGGAAAATAAATAGTTGTAAACTATTTTTGTTTCTCCTTTGACCGCAACCCTGACCATCTTCTTATATATATTATATTGTAAGTTTACGAGGATTGTTCGTAAACTTGCGGGGGGGGGGAGTTACAGTCAGCAGTTACTTCGATGACAGCTGACTGAGTAGATCAGCTGATCAAATGTATATAAAGAAATGTACCAAATCCAATAAAGCCAGTATTTTACAGTAGTCCAAACTTGTCAAATCTTATTCCTTCTTCTCTTTTTTAACAGTTTGCTTTCGCCAATACTTAAGTTTATATATATATATATATATATATATATACACACACAAAAATTAATGAAATAAAATATGTGTTCCCTCTCCTAACACGACGAAGTTAGACTGGCACTTTTTAGCTCTATTTTTTAAGAGCTTTTTCCACTTCTGAACTGTATATGAATTGTAATATTGGTTGTTTAGATACCTCATAAAAACTCTATCTTCAGAAAACTTGATAACTCAAAAAGTTCAATAGCTCCTAAATTCGGAATACTCAAAGAAAAATCGACTAATCGAGTTTGACAGAGTTAATTATTCTGATTTAAAAAAAATAAAACTTGTAACACTGGTATTATTGATTAGTCTTAAAATATCATTTTATGTCTTTAATTTGAACATAAGTGAAATGGTTTCGGCAGAGTTTAGCAGAAATGGCGGCCACCACCTCTCCTTTCCCTGCGGAGGAGCCATTCTCAACAGATACTTTGTCTTGACCGCCGCCCACTGCTTCCAGAATAAAAGTTCTTTACCGTAAGTTACTTTTGTATGTTTCATTGTTTAAGTGTTTCCGTTACAATTACCACTTATGAAGAACATACAGAACGCGAGACAGACAAATACAGAATCGGCTGTTGAGTTTTCAAAGAGGAATATATTTTGATACTTTGATAACACGCTCCGCAATATCAATTTAAATATCATAGTTTTATTTCAAAAAAGTTTATATCTGTACCAGACAAGAGATATTAATTTTTATCTGTACCAGACAAGAGATATTAATTTTTATCTGTACCAGACAAGA
>NW_027110563.1:25392-30956 GCF_000696795.3 Halyomorpha halys
TATCTGTACCAGACAAGAGATATTAATTTTTAAATTCGTAAAATGATAAAAGATGCTTGGGTGATAATAAAAAGAATTCCAACGGTAAAAAAGGGATAATAATAGTTAAAGTGTAGGGAAGCCGAAGGTTCGGTGCCGATACTACCAGTTCTTCTCTACGTACATCTGTCCAGTAACGCTGCTCCAAACCCAAATCTATAAATCATTCCTTTCATCTACACTTCGGTCTTCTTTCTACATTCTTTTCTACTGCTAACCATATATTCTGTTTTATCCGTATTTATTTCTAAAGATAGTTCTTTACAAGATCAATGAAGTTCTTTTTAGTTCTATAGTTTCCTTGTCCTCACTCAATGATACTAAATCATCAGCAACAAAAAAATAATCTTTTTGGTTAAGATAAAAAAAATATGTTATAATGTTTTTATAAAATTTTAAATTAATAGAAAAAGTAAAAAAAAATAAAAAATATTACCTTTTAAGTAAAAAGATCAGAAACAATGTAGCAACCTAATACCTTTTAGTACAAGAGCCCAAGAGGAGAAAAAAGTCACTTATTTCACCCCAATTTTTGATTAATTTATTGAAAACTATGTATAATTACTTGTCAAAATTGAAAAAAAAAAAAAAAAATGAGTCTGTCAAGTGTACGTAGGGGGAATAAAAAATGGCGGCTGTTTCAAAGCGAAAAAAAAAAACAACTAATTTTTCATTCGGAGCTCTATATCTTTACAACTACCAACAACAGAAAATCTAAGAGAACGTCATTTAAAGAAGAGTAAATTTGCTAAAATATGAGCCCTAATAGAGATATTTACGTAAAATAGTTTTCGAGGTATAGCTTTTTAAAAAACTAAATTTCATAAAAATGTTGTATGGGACGTATGGAAAGTTCAGTAGTTAGTGAATTTTGAAAAATTTATATCTCAAAAACCATTTGACGTACAGAACAATTATAAATCAATTTATTTTAGCAAACATCATGAAAACTATTATACCTACGAAGGTAAAGGTCATAAACTTCTTTATATTACATTAAACTAGCTTTAATTTGAGTACTAATAGACATCTGTACATCACATAGTTCCTGGGATATTAAGTTCTCAAAATAAATTAACTAACTACTAATCTTTCAGTATATTTTTAAGAAATTTTGCTTTTCAAAAAGCTATATCTCGAGAACTATTGGACGTAAATAGCTCTTTTAGAGCTAATATTTCAGCAAATTTACTGTTCTTTAAATAATGTTCTCTTAGATTTCCTAATGTTGTTGGTAGTTTTTAACATATAGAGCTCCGAATGAAAAATTAATTATTTTTAAGGTTTTGAAACAGCCGCCATTTTTTATTCATCCTACCTATACTTGGCAGACTCACCAATTTTGACTAGTAATTACACATAGTTTTCATTAAAGTAATCAAAAATTGGGGTGAGATAACTGCCCTTTTTTCTTCCCGGCTCTTCAACTTAGCCTTAAAAAAAAATGGATTAGAACTTTACGCGAAAATGAAACATACATATCCATTTATTTTGTATAATTCTTACATATATAATATTATATTTCATCTTCTATTGTAATCAATATACTTTTTCTATTATTATTAATCAACTACTTTAAATTAAATTCATTGTTATGTATATTTCAAATTTGTTAGTTTATTATTTTCCTTTATTTTTATGTTTCTCTGAGTGATGGTTATCTCTCTTTTTTTTTTTAGCCCTGACGAAGACTTGAAATTCAGGTCGAAACGTCGGCACAAATAAATAAGTTTTGGTTTATTTGTTGACCGCACCCCGCGACCATCTTCTCATATTAATCTAGGGTAAACTATCAACACCTCTACACAACTTCCCTTTTAGAGAAACTAAATGTTAAATAATTTTGCATAGTTTATGGTATATTTATATATTGATATTTTGACATCTTTGCGAAATATTTTATAAACTGATTTTTCTCCCTATTGATGATTTCAATGTTTAAACAATTAAAAATTAATACTGTATGTATAGGACTCCAATGAATTTCGACCATCCATGTCGATCCATCTCGCATTTAAATAATTAATATTAAACTGAGAATTAAGTAAAATAAGATTAAATAGAAAATAAATAAGTAAATGTTAACGATATTTTCCTTAATTTTTTTTTATCTTTTGGCACTAACTAAAGTCGGCTCTGGACGCGATGAACCAGTAGGGATGGCGTTAGGAAGCACAAGGAAAACAATGGCGACGATTCCTGGAGGCACTTTGCTCCAATGGCAACCACAGTATTTACTACCGCTACTAATTATAATACATTTTATCGGTCTGAACAAATGTATATATAGATAAAAATACATTTTACAAAACTCTTATTGTAGAAATAAAAAATAGAAAATTAATAATTAAATTTATATAAATGAAGGATAAAATTTATTAAGTACTAAAATTTGTTGATAAAAAATCATAACCTGTTGAAGGAAGGTTTCGATAAGAATGTAGTACTATCGTGTTTGCTATATAAGGACATTGTTAAAAAATAAAATTGATGCAATCAGAATAAATTGATAGTATATTTGTTGTTAAAGATAATAGATATATCGAATGAGTCTGCAATAGGAGGATTGATTTTTAATGACTCGGATATATCAATAGCAAGTTATCGAAGTAGAAATACAGCGTTTTTTGTTGAATCAATTTTAATTATATGCTACGAATATTTCAAGGCCTGAGAACCGAACCTTCGGAGAAAAATGAAACAAACTTGAGATAAATATCAAAAGATAATTGTATTTAGTTACCTTCGTTGCTAATACCAAGTTAATAAACGGTACATTAATAAACAGTGGAAGCGGGTAGCTCAGTTGTGAGGCACTGGGATACTAACTCCAAAAATCCTGATTCGAATCCGGCTGTGGGTTATTTTCTGCTTCACTGTAGTGGTATTTTCTGGTTCGGGAGTCCTCTGGGGTGGTGGGTAATTGGGTTAATTGGGTAAAAATCTGTCAGTCAAGTGTGATTCTGATATCACTTCCTTGCACAACCGTTGATATGGTAACAGTACCACCTAACAACGAACTACTTCCCTTACCCTTCATTGGTTGTAGCCGTACAGATTTATTTATTTATTATTTATTTAAAATATTAATAAACTAATAAATTTAGCAATTGATATAGTGATGATGATATTCCATTATTGATAAAAACTCTATGTATTTAATGCAACAAAATGTCTGGCTTTCAGGTCGTTGGTGCGGGTAGGAGAATATAACATCAAGTCAAAAAGGACCTGCGTGGAAGATTACTGCGCCCCCCCAGTCCAAGACATTCGTATCCTCGAATTCAACACGCCCAGATATTTCATACCCTACAAGGTCGAGAATGATTTAGCTTTATTAGAATTGGAGAAACCGATTAAGTTCAGCGGTGAGTTAGTTGAAGCAAAATATTACTATTTTAGGTGGCGGTGAACAAAACTACAGAAATAAGTAACCTACCTTTCGCCTCTTATAAGAACAAGATATAAATATGACAAAGCTACCAGAATACTCCTTCTGTTATGTCCTCCTACTGTGTCCTCGAAAAGAGTTTAAATTAATTCCACTATTTCTTTGCGATATAAATCAAGACGATCACGATCCACTAAAGATCTGTTTGACAAAAAACTCCAACAGTTTCCTCTAAAATGAATAAGTTTTTTACTTTCACATACCTGTATATATATATATATTTGGAAGCTCCTAGCGGGCGAGAGGTGAACTATCATAAGAAGGTTATAAATCAATAGTTTTTTGTTAAGAATAATAACTTTGTAAAGATCCTTTCTATAACATATAATATTTCACTGATAGATTCATTTAAACTGTGGAAAGGGACTTTTATTCTGTTCTATTGTTTCAGATAAGTAGAATAGTGTTTCTACTATGATTTTATTTAGTACTTCTGTCATACCTCTGTAACCTTTGGTTTATAATAAACTATTGTTTTAGCAATCGTCAGTTTACTTTAGCAGTCAGTCTACTTTAGTAGTTCACTTTAGTCGTAAAAAACTGAAATTGAATATTTAGGACGAGTATATGTCTGAAACGTGACAACAACATTTCCGATAAAATCGACCTACCGGCTCTTACGATGTTGCTTAAATTCTGTGAAGCAATGAGCAATTAAGCGCTTCTTTGATATCAAATAGATTTTAACCTCATTGAATATTCTATTTCAATATAACAGGACAGAATTAAAAAAACTGAAAAAACGTACCCTCAATTTTATTTATTAAAAAAAGTATAAATAAACAGTTTTCATTGTTACCAACAATATACAGTATATAAATCAAAATATTAAAGAATTTTATGAATTCCTTTAGTTTTCATGAATGAAATCATGAAAGGACTTTAATAGCAAGAGAAAAATCTTTTGTTCATAATTTTCGCCTTTTCTGTTTTTATTTTATTTTATTTTATTTTTTCATATGACAAAGGAAAAACTTAAACAGGAGCTCACTGACTTAGTGAAGTAAGCGAGAGTCGTGTGATGGTGTGCATAGCACAATATTTTTATATACATTGTTTTGATTTTGAGGATACAATGATTTTAATAGGTGATAATAATAAATGCTTAACGATCCTGAAGGTTCCATACTGATACCACTAATTTTTCTCTACATAAAACTGTCTAGTGACGCCTTCCAAACCCAAATCTACTAAATCAATCTTGACGCAATCCACCTTCTTTTCGGTCAACACCTCGGTTGATAGTTTATTAACATCTTAGGGATTCGTTTGTTAACGAATAGTTAAGTAATAAGTCAGTGTTTGTAACCTTCTAAATTTTCCCGTTAACTCATCCTGTTTCGGTCCGAATATTTTACGTAATATTAAGTAATAACTTCACCATCAATCCCAACTCTACCAACAAGACTAACCTCGCCAACAGGACCAACCTTATCAACAGGAGCAACCTCGCCAACAAGACCAACCTTACCAACAGGACTAACTTCACCAGCAATCCCAAACCCTACCAATAAGACCAACCACACCAACAGTACCAACATCGCCAAAAATACCAACACGGCCATGGGCGTAGGCAGCGCGGAGCAGGGGGGATCTGCGGCTCATTCATAAAATGATTGATTTTTATGAAGTAGCAATAAAATGGAAGGGGTAATTCTTGGAATGCAGAATTGCATATTTTTCTTTAACCCAATGTTTCCGAATGGACGATATATATGTGTGTGTGTGAGTATAATGGGCAAAGGTCTGCCCACCCCTTGGCGAAATTCTGCCTACGCCCATAAACAGGACCAACCTTACCAACAGGAATAACTCCTGGAGATTAGTGGCAGTAATATTCTGAGTGTATAAAATAAAAAATTAAATAATGAAAGAAAGAAAGATGGATACACTTGCAAGATGCCAGAAGAATTTTCTTCGCCTTCATAATTGTTTGCACTTTCAGAAGCTGTACTGCCGATATGCTTACCGCCATTTGCAATCAGCAGATCTAACTTGACAGGCAAATCAGCCGTGGTAGCTGGTTGGGGAATCACCAATATCCGTGAGTATATCTTAACTTGTGAAGATTATC
>NW_027110563.1:34984-48685 GCF_000696795.3 Halyomorpha halys
GACGGTAAGTTGTACTAGAATGTGAGACGGTAAGTTGTACTATAATATGAGACGGTAAGTTGTACTATAATTTGAGACGGTAAGTACTATAAAGTGTGATAGAAATTTGTCTACCTTTTATTGCGATTTTGCCGAAACATTGAACATTTTTATTAATGAATGTTGACGAAATATTTTTGCGTTTAAAATCAATTAGTATACATATTTTTACATCAACCTGTACACCAATTGATGTATTCTGTATCAATTCCTGTTTCTTTAACATCAAGCAAGAATTTTAATTTATTTCTAACTTGAACGATACCTAAACATTAAGAATGTTCTAAAGATACCTATCGATTTCTCTTCTAGAACTATACCTATCGATTTCTCTTCTTGAACGATACCTATCGATTTCTTTTCTTGAATGATACCTAATCATTAAGAATTCTCTAAAGATACTACTATTCCCATTTAGCTTTCCGTTTTTCATTTTCAGGTTCGAGAAAGACGGCTACAGTACTAAAATCTGTGACATTGGAAATTGTCAATAACACTTGGTGTAATAGATACAAGATTTATCATTTACGTTTCCGTAAGTATTTATTCTTCGCTTTAACATTTTAGTTTAGTATTTTAAATAATTTCCTCAATTAGTATACCAGAGCAAAAAAGCAAATTGGCGAAGTGATCACAGGATATTATATTATATAATTGGCCAAGTGATCGCATGGTATTATATTATATAATTGGCGATGTCAACGCATGATATTATATTATATAATTGGCGAAGTGATCACAGGATATTATATTATATAATTGGCCAAGTGATCGCATGGTATTATATTATATAATTGGCGATGTCAACGCATGATATTATATTATATAATTGGCGGAGTGATCGCATGGTATTATATTATATAATTTACGAAGTGATCGTATAATATTATATTATATTATTGGCGAATTGATCGCATGGTATTATATCGCAACCAGCTACTGAACACTGGGCAACTGAGCAAAGAGAAGAAACAAATGAGTTATATTTCAATTTTTCTTGCTTAAATTGATGACTGCCAACCATGGTAAAGGGTTAAATTAAACCATTAAAAATGGTGGCTGTTCCGTTGTCATTTTTGAGCTCTTTCAAGGAAACGAAAACATGCGCGCTGATATTAAAAACTAAATATTGAAATATTTATGATGTACGCACCTTGAAGTTTATTTTATTCGTGAAGATACTATTTGTGAATTTTGGTGAATTCATAGAATATGAATTTGGTGAATGACATAATCTTCCTTGTTTAATTGTAACAATTTATTTCATGTACAACAGCAACGACATTTCGGGATTATCCCCCATCTTCAGGTTGCTATAAAACAGAATTCAACAAAATTTACGCCTATTGACACATTAAATATAAACAATTAATAGAATTAATTAAAAAAGTGTGCGAAATGTCTCACAAAAAATAATTATCAGATTGCCTCATTAAATAATGTTCCATAAGTCTCATAATGAAGTTCGTTCCTCAGGCGGATTGCACCGAATTTTTACAACGGGACCTGCACGTGCCGTACATCAGTTATCCAGAATGTATTTTTAAATGTTAAAATTTTTAAATAGTGTGGAAAAGGGGTGGTGTTGAAAACGTGAGAATTTAATAACATGGATATATTTTCCAACTCATATAAATCCGACAGTGTGTGTATTATCAATCTCATTACTTAATTATCCCTGTCAATAATATCAAAAAATGTACATAAGTTACAGCCAACAAACTGTTTATTGAATAGTAATATTAATGATAGCAATAATGACCCAGATGTGGTTTCGACCTTCAGCATGTGGAGCTGATCTTCTGATCCTAGTTAAGAATTTCTATATGAAAAACTATCATCTCGTCATCATTGCAAAGTCACTCGAAGGGGTTATCTAGTGACGAGCGAGAGGAGAGAAGTCTCCTAAGTTCCCTCCCCTAGCCTCCACCCCGGAGTCTCCTAAGTTCCCTCCCCTAGCCTCCAGCCCGGAGTCTCCTAAGTTCCCTCCCCTATCCAGCCCGGAGTCTCCTAAGTTCCCTCCCCTAGCCTCCACCCCGGAATCTCCTAAGTTCCCTCCCCTAGCCTCCAGCCCGGAGTCTCTTAAGTTCCCTCCCCTAGCCTCCATCCCGGAGTCTCTTAAGTTCCCTCCCCTAGCCTCCAGCCCGAAGTCTCCTAAGTTCTCTCCCCTAGCCTCCAGCCCGAAGTCTCTTAAGTTCCCTCCCCTAGCCTCCAGCCCGAAGTCTCCTAAGTTCCCTCCCCTAGCCTCCAGCCCAAAGTCTCCTCGCCATGCTTCCAACCAGAATTTTCGTTAAGTTTCCTTTTCCTAGTATCTTGCTCTTTTTCATAGGAAGGTGGATTCATCCTTTTCTGCTCGTTCATTGGCTGATCTTATTTTGCGGAAGAGACTCATCTATGCAAGAGAAATTTGAGCTGAGATCTCTTGGTATTGCAATCTCATTGATATCGCCAGCTTCATTACTTTTGTGGCTCAGGATTAAGATCACAGAATGTAAGGCGGCGTCATCCTGCGAATGGTATTTTTACCGGACTTTCTTCCCCGGCCCGTGGCTCAGATGAAAACAGTGCCCAGATGTCTTTTGTAAAACTACTTTTTGTATCTTTGTACCCCTGAATTGGAGATAAGTAGGTTCAGGATATTTATGTAATTAAAGTAAGTTTCTTCTTAACCCTAGCATCTCAATAAAGCAAATGTTCGAAATAATGTTTTAGCCTTCAACATAATCTGCGCTGGTAACGAAGCAGGCAAAGACTCCTGCGGCGGGGACTCCGGAGGGCCTCTGATGCTGGGGACCTACGAGGGCGGCGTCAGCAGGTACTACATCGTGGGTGTCGTCTCTTATGGGCCGGAGGCTTGCGGCGAGACTGACTCTCCAGGCGTCTACACGTACGTACCGCAGTTCGAGCACTGGCTGCTCAACCTCCTCACTAGGAAATGATCGGAGATAGCACCTGATCGTTGTACTAGAGCAGCCTCTCGATCTCATCAACCAACCTACGATGTTGTACCATCATCCAACCTATGATGTTGTACTATCATCCAACCTACGATGTTGTACTATCAAATACCATCATCCAACCTACGATGTTGTACTTCTAAATACCATCATCCAACCTACGATGTTGTACTATCAAATACCATCATCCAACCTACGATGTTGTACTATCAAATACCATCATCCAACCTACGATGTTGTACTATCAAATACCATCATCCAACCTACGATGTTCTACCATCAAATCTGATAGTACTCCTTAACGGATCTGCAACTGATGCACTCCAAACCTAAAGCCTCAAGTAAAAATTGATCATTAAACCTGTTAATGTTTGATTTGTAATATGTGTGTATGTAATAATTAATATGCATTAATGGTTTGTAAGTAATATGTCGTAAACAATAAACAATCGTAAACCAAAAACCCGATTTATTTTATTTTACCAAAAAGTGTGTTAACCAGGTGAACAAGGTTATCTGAAACCGAGATAGCTGCTGATAGATCATGCTACTGTGGTGAGTTACCATAAAACTATAGTAATTTTTAATCTGTGAATATAATTGATGGGAAAAAATAATAAAATCCTTTTTTTAATTTATTTTAAATTTCAGCAACAAGCACAAATCATTATTATTAAAAAAATTGCCAACAATAACGAATCAATAGGGTGCATTTTATGTAAACTCAAATAACTTAAGTTTACATAAAATATATAGAAAACTTGGAAAAGACGCCAATCTCCAGTAAAACTAAGATATGTACAACTCAGATTTGTCCAAGAGTTTAGTAAAACTTCGGAAACTTTGCGACCTGTTTCTGGTCTACAGTTTTGTTAACCTGGTTACTAAGGTTACCTGAAACTGTCGGTAGAATGCGCTTCTGTTCAAATCAACTCGAAAATTTAAATATTGTTTGTTAGAGTGCTGCCAAGGGGTAATTTCTCTACGCTCCTGTAACACTTCAATCTAACCGAGATCAGATTTACTAAATGTATTATAATGTACAGTTGTAAATAGCAATAAATAAATATTTATAAAAAAATATTGTTTGAACATATAATTATTACGATTTTCTAATTACTTACGCACAGCTTATGTAAGTAACGTTTATCATTTTATATTATTTATCATAAAACTATAGCAATCTTTTGTTAATCCATCTTTGAATCATAATTAATGTGATTTTTTTTTCGTACCCTTCAATAAAATAAATTATTACATCATACATATATGATACATGAAATCTATACTACATATATATTGCAAATTAATGAGAACAAATGATAAAATCCTTATTCCAATTCATTTGAAATTTTATCCATGGGAACAAATCATTATTATTAAAAAACTAACAACAATAACGAATCACAAGGCTACGTTTTATGTAAACTCAAATAAATAAAGTTTATATAAAATCAATAGAAAATCTGATGAAGCGTCTTGGTCGTGTGTTTTCATTAATGTTATTACATTGGAATTGCTGTTGCAGCATGAACAAGAGAAGCCCGTATTTATCCTTGGAGGGGAGGAAATTCCCTTAGGATTGGAAAAAAAATACAGTAGTATCATCTAAAATTTAAAAAAATGGCACTTAATATGAATTTTGTGAATGAAAGAATCTTCCTTGTTTAATTGTAAACATTTATTTCATATACAAAAACAACGACGTTTCGGGATTATCCCCCATCTTCAGGTTGCTATAAAACCAAATTCAACAAAATTTAAACATACGCTTACAACATTACCACTATATCATATAATAATCAAAACTATTTATAAACTATTTATCTGATAAAAGTAATTTATATATAAAGTATAATTAAATCCATGGCCTAAGCTTCCTGCATCCATTTTCACTTAAAAACTCTACACAACATGGGTATGTCAGTAACATTTCTATGGGTTTCAAGCCACGTAGGAATCGCAGGGAATAAACTGGACGATCACGCTGCATCAGAAGCACTCGCGCTCAGTCAGAGATATGCTGGACTCTTGTAAAGAAAGTCAAAGGTAAATGGCAATCTTTGTGGAACGAAAGCCCAATGAGTAAATTAAAAAGATGTCAAGCCCTGGGGTACCTCCAGTCGCAAATGCCGTAGAGAGGAAGTTCTACTGACCAGGCTGAGAATAGGTCACACGAGGCTCACCCACTCCTATCTTATTTCAAAAGAAACGCCTCCGAACTGCCAGTAATGCAATAACAATTTAACAATAAGCCATGTTTTCCAACGATGCCCATATTTTACACCACACCTCAATAGCTTAAGACTAAGCCAAGATATCTCAAAAACCCTTGGAGACGATGATAAGGCAATAGAATTGGTGTTTCAGTTTTTGAAATTACAAAATTTACTGACAAAAATATAACTTGATCGGAAGGAAAAAACAAAAAATAATAATAAAATAAAATAATCAAATTTAACGAATATTAGCAAAATTAAATAAAATATAAATGGCGTTGATGACCAATGAGGTTTGGCGCCACTAAACAAACAAACAATCCATGGCTTAAATTTTGTTGAATTTGGTTTTATAGCAACCTGAAGATGGGGGATAATCCCGAAACGTCGTTGCTGTTGTACATGAAATAAATTGTTACAATTAAACAAGGAAGATTATGTCATTCACCAAATTCATATTAATTCTAGAAACTGTTCCAGTAGAAGATCATTAATTTAAAAATGACACTTGTTTGTACATCCGAACAAAAACCAGGCTGTTGGGAAGAAGTAGAAAACGAGTTGAGCACAAACCGACATGAGCAATTAAGGACGTCTTATAATTTAAGAAATAAGTACGAAAATATGAATGAGGCTATAAAAAAAAAAAAAAAATTGTGGCCAACAAGCAGTACTTGATGGAAACAAGAAGTGGGCCAGCATTGGTTGAAGAAACATTTAATCAAATCGAAAATGAATTATTTCTAAACTCTTGGGACCCAGAACACTTAACTTAGTGTTGCCAGTAACAGGAGCTCTACGTCAGCTCCGCCATTCCTGTGGCTAATGGAGGAAATCTGTCACGCCCCAGGCAAGTACTCTTTGTTTTTTGTTTTTTTTTAATAATTTATTTATTGATATTTACAACTGTATATGTATATACACATCGAGTAAATTTGCTGTAAGTGATATTATGACATGATACAAACATGTGGAGATTCTACCCATTGACAGAACTCCAAAAACATTTCTAAAGGAGAATATCTCGAAGCCATCTTCTTTTCAGACACCTATGAGGATTATTAGGTAGTGAAGGAGAAGCCAGATTAGAAACGAGTTGGTTTTTGATTATACCTTAAATATTGATGTGATATATTCTCTAAAATGTTTCCTGCAGGCTAATTGCCCATGTCATATCTTTAAAACGAATTAAATATTAAAATAATATCACAACGGTTTCAAATATTGATTTTAAATTGATTATTCACTTACAAACCTTTTTATATCTAATTATGAGAGATAGTTGACCGTGGATGACGTACGATAAGATGGTTGGGGGTGCGGTCAAAGAGAAACGAAAATAAGTTGGTGTAACTTATTTAAATAAATATTTTAATAGGTTACACCAACATACCAATAACTAAATAGGTTACACCAACTTATTTGTGTTTCATTTTGACCGCACCTCGACCATCTTTATATATATATATTTTAAAATTATTTATTACTTAATTATTTATCATTGTTATTTACAACTTTATAAAAATATATATATACAACAAGTAAATTTGCTGTAGGCGACAAAGTGACATGATACAAACATGTGGAGAATCTACCCATTATAGATAGAACTCTAATAACATTTCTAGAGGAGAAGATCTCGAGGCCACCTTCTTTTGAGACGCCTAGGAGTATTATTAGGTAATGAAGGAGAAGTCAGCTTAGAAACCAGTGGATTTGGATGGTTGGGGAGTTTATCATGGAAGGATTGGTATCTGGTTCTGGCTAAATCGACAACATAGTGGTCCTGATGGATGACTTGATTCGTGACAAATAAAGAGCATTAAGGATTTTGGACTGTAAGGATTGGATTCGGGAGGAATTAGATGGTTTAGTGGAGGCCCAAAGCTCAACTCCGTATGTCCAGATGGCTTTATAAAATCATGTAGATCAGTCTTTTGTAATGGGTTCGCAATTTAGACCGTTTGTCTAGTAAATGTTGCAATAGTCGGAATCTACGAGCAGTTTCTTGTCTTTTTAGTCTTGTATGAGGATTCCATGTCAGTCTTTTGTCGAGATGTAGTCCTAAGTAACGGATCTGTTCGACAGGAATAAGTGTGGGTAAATGTGATTTGGTGGGATTTATTGGAATTTATTTTAATTCTCCAGTTTTGGTACCATTCTTCAAGGGTGGCGATGTGGGATTGGAGGGTTTGGGATACAATGTAACGATCATTATTCACTAACAATAGGCATACGTGGTGAGGATAGTGTTAGGATGGGTTGGGATGTCAGCTGTAAAAACTGTATAAAGGATAGGACCAAGTGTATCTAATACTACCCTGAGGTACACCAGCAGACTGAGGAAACAGGGATGAATAAGCGCTCTTTTGATTTACTTGAAATAACCTGTCTGAGAGATAAGAACGGATAATGAGATAATATGTAGGGGTAGGAATTTACGGATCTCGGATAGCAGTCCTGGGTGCCAGACTCGATCAAAAGCCTGTTCTAAATCAAGAAAGACTCCCGAGCAGTACATTCCGCGCTGCAATAAAGACGAGACTACATCAACCACACGATGGCATTGGTGGATAGTGGTGTGGGATGTTCGGAATCCAAACTGTGTGATCTGGGATTATGTGGTTGGAATCTAGGATGGGGTACAGGCGTTTTAAGATAAGTTTCTCAAGGATTTTTCCCGTCCAAAACTCAAATTCAGAAGTTTGCACGATCGGATCGCAATAATTTTCCTAACTGTATATTCCATATATAGCTAAGTGAAAGGAAAAAAGTCATTTTTAAAACTTTTATAGTTCTTTTTTTGGCCTATAAGCGGTTAAATACTTTTGACAAACAAAATTGGCAAATCCACTTACAGTGCCCTCTCCTGATAACTTGCCGAAAGTTTAAATATATAGCTGTTTACTAGTATTTAAGATATTTTGGGCTTAATTTTAGGACCTTCCAATAGTTTAAAATAGTTCACAAGCTTTTTGAAACATAGTTCTGGAAGGGTAATATATCGAATGCATGTTATCGTTTGAAACGTCGATAAAAAGAGAACTAACAATTATGAATGTAGTTTTTATCAGTTTTTTTCAGAGGGGTACAACTCTGTAGGAGGTGCCTGGCCCCCCCGCTGACTTACCGACAATATCCATTTCGGCCGACTGTGACCTCTACAGCCAGCAGACTGACATCGAAAAATATCAGATCGATCCACTCCACGAGTAATGAACCCGCATCGTCGAAATAGAAGCTGATCACGCTGACTATAGTGAAGCCTCCGAATAGCGGATGCATTGTCCATTAATGAAAGATTGGCATTAAAGTTATTAGAACTGATTAGGGAGTAGCAGTTTCTTGTAAAAAGAACATTAAATGTAATTATAAAATTAATTAAAATAGGGAGTACTATATCAAATTTCTGAACGTACTAAAGAAAAAAAGTCGGTGTATTATCTCTCTTACTTTAGGGCCAGGTTCGATGAAAGTTGAATAAATATATGTAGTAAGGAATATTAGAGAAAAGAGAAATACTTTATTTATTGATCTATGCTTCCTAAATACATGAGGTTGCTATCTCACACAGCAAACTTATCAATCCGTAATCGGACATATTTACATTACACAATCATGGTATAATCATAAAAAAAGATATACAATAATAGGATATAATAAACAATTTTTTTTTCACCACTACAGTTTCCTTTTACAATCCATTTCGGTCTGTACAACCAATACAAATGTTTCACTCACTCCCATTTTTCCCTCTCATTTCTGCTCAATTATTCAATTCACCCTATCAACAAATTCGCTCTCCGGAATTCACTCTCCTAGATCCTCTTCAGTGACCCGCTAAAAAAATTCAATATAAGACGGTAATGTGAGATCAGACCATCATTCATAGTCACAGCAGTAGATCAGTCTATCAAGAACAAACAACTAGATAGATTTTACAAGAATAAGAATAACATATAGATTAAGAGGAAAATATAATAAAAAAAACCGGTTACAGGAAATACTTGAATGGATAAATACGTTAAAAAAAAAAACAACACAAAAAAAACATAGTATTAATAAATAATTGTATTAATAATAGTATATATAAATAATTGACCATAAATGAGTACGAAGAAGATGGTCAGAAAGGTACAATAAATAGTTGACGACTATTTATTAGCCAACGTTTCGTCCCACTTTGTGTGGCTTCATCAGGGCTAAAAAAGATACAAAATAACTAAAAATATATGTATTACGATTAATTCGAGAGAAAACAAGGTCTTCTTTTCCATTTTATAGTTGAGTTAAAAAAAAATGACAATTAGTAGCCAAAACCAGACAATTAAAGCGAGTAGTTTGGTCGATGTAGGACATGTCACAATCTCACAAGAGGAGATCATAACACTAAAAAAAGGGAATCCTTCTCTGCCATAGCCTCCGAGGAGTGACGGCCCTATATCACTTTTGAAAAATTAGCTTAAGGAGACATTAACATAGTTAAATAGAGCAATATTTAAACAGCGCCTGAAATTGAAAAACGGCGATAACTGCACAATACCTTTCCTTCTCAAACTATAGCATGCGCACTAAAGGGTTCTTCCTTTAGTTGTTTACCTTTGAAAAATATAGTACAAGGCAATGTTGAGGAGTGACCAACAAGACAATACACACAAGCTAAAAATTTCAGGAATATGGCTATTCAAAATTTATAGACCTTGAAGGTATTACTATGAGAAAAAAAATACGTACATGTACAATATATGTTAGTAAGAAGTTGCTCGTGCAGGATCAATTAAGGGAGTGAAGGCCTGTCCAGGAGCTGTCACGGAACACGGGACCCAGGAACAGGCCGTGTCCTCATTAAACTTGTATCATTAGTAGCAACTTATGAAGCTATTATCGAGTCCGGCTTCACTTATCGATAGTCACGGTATCGAAAAGCTGGTGTTCGATCAGTATAAAAATGGACTTGGCTTCATCGAGTAAATTGAATAATAGGTGGATCGGAAAGAGTATAGAGGATCTCTTAGCTACCAGGTCCTGTTTTGGAATTCGTTTTAAATTGCTATCTAACTCGACTGGAGAGGGGAGGTATGAGGGAGAGACTTAGGGGGAATAAAACTGTCAATTAAATGGAATACAATTGTATTTTTTTTTCTTTTAATACTTTTTATTTATTGATAGATATTACAATCTGCCACACAGTTGTGGGCAATAGGTAATAGTGATGAATGATCACATTCATACTAAAATAAAATAAAATAAGAATAAAAATAAATAAATGAAAGAAAAAAAATCTCTCATAAAATATATACGAAAAGAAGGATAAACAAAATTAACATAATCAAAATATGTGTATGAAAAAAACAAAAACAAAATGTTAAAATAATATAATCTCTCGTCATATTGTTATTTTGGGAGGTTAATTCGATTCAAAGAAGGTTATGTTAGCTTTCCATATGTTAATATCATATTATACATTTATCCTTTAACGCATAATTTGAAAAAACAGCCAACAAAATTAATTTTTTTTAATGTAAAAAAATAATTTAGAACGTTGTTTTGGCAAAAACAAATACAAAATTTTTATTTTCATTTTGGATTTTGAATATCGGTCTTAATACCTAGTTCCCTATGAAACATAGGCTAAAGCTACTCGTATATATAGAGGATTATTACAGAGGATAAATCATTGTTATTTATTTTATTATTATCACATTGTTATTATCAACTCTCGATAATGTTGGAGTGTGAAAAATTATAGCAGTATAAAATGAAACGCCCCTGGAATTATCTCGTGTGCACAGTTTGGCCTGTTTAGTGCACTCGAATTAACAGTGTACAAGTGTTTATATAATAAATTTGATTATTGCAGGATTTGGCTGTTTAATTTACATTTTGAAATTTTATTTTTACTGCATGATTTACTAAATTTTGGGTTTTTTTACTGCACGGAAATTCGGTTCCTAGTCATAAGTTAAAGGTTAAACAGAGCATAATAAACAAAGAGTTTAGACTAACAGTAGCTGTATCGTGTTATATACGAAGCAACAAGTTGATGTATATCCCAATTTATTACGCTACATCAAAAACTTCCTTATAGCAGTTTATAGCCGCTAAGTTTTGATATATCCGAGTTGCTAACTCTTCGGAATTTATAAGTTTTTGTTAAATAAGCAAAGAGTCGAGTGGTTAGCCAGTGTAGGTAGTAGGCATTCTACTCTTTATCATCCCAGTTTATAAGATGGCCGATGAACATATCTCGACATTTAATATCTAGTGAATGGGTCTAACCTTACTGCTTTGGCTGCAAAGTACTGTATCATTATTTATATTTGTTCAATTAAGTTATTACTTACTTATAGGTACCCTTTGACCATTCGTCTCATAATATTATTATTATTACTGAGAATCTAGTTAGTTCTTTTTTTTTTAATTCAGCTATAAATCCTAAACAGTAGATCATAGCCAAGAAGATATAAAAGTATAGACTGTATAGTTATATATGGTCTAAATAAACTTGGTTGGATAAAGCGTAGACAATATCCAGAATTACTGAATTCTACCATCTTCATTGCCATAGGGAAGAGGAGGGGCGAAATACGGACTCGATGATATACTATGTGATGATGATCATCGATGATGATATACAACTCAGGCAACTACATACAGCTTGTCTTCTAGAATGTCCATACAAAACTCTATTGAGCTAATAATTCACAACTAATGCCTATCAGTAATAAGCTATACCTTAGATGTACAAATCAGGAGGAGAGGGTTAAAAGTGAGGACATAGATCTAGATCTATGCTAGCAACGGATAAAGGATTGAAAGGTTTCTCCCCACCTGGAAATAATACATCAATTTGAGATGTCCTATGAAATAGTTATATAATAATGTGAACCCCTGCGTTCAGTCCTTTCCAGGGAAGTTCAGTTTTTTAGAACAACGGTTTAATAATGAGGTGATGTTTTCGAGATTACGCTGAACCACCAGAGTACACCCCAGGCCGGATTCGAACCAGTACCGCCGACAGACATCAAATTGGTAAGATTCTGCCTAACCACTAAGCTAGGGGCAGTCCCAAATATATATTTTATATATTCCATCAATATACAAAAACATTTTTTCTAAGTTTGATTTTAAAATTGATAAGTAATCTGAGAATGATTCATATGCACAATAACCTTTTCGAATTCCGATTAGTATTGAACTGCAGAGGTATCGATATTTCTATGTAAGTCGATATACGGGTGTAAAGATAGCAGGCTATTGCAACTACATGTATTTTTGTTATTAGTCCAGCCTTATGAATAATTTGTGGTGCGATATCTCAACGAAGCAACAGGCCTACAGTAAGGGCTATATTATTTCTTTCAATATCCGTTTCAAATAATTTCCTCTAGATCAAGTCGATATTTCGTCACTGAGTGACGGAACAGGTGATCTAATAAAATTTAAAAAGTAACCTTATAACTTATCTCCTCATTAGCCAAAACATCAATCAGAATTAGGATTTATCTTTTTCGCTATAGGCCATTTGCTTTAATCTTGATTAGCTGAACGGGGTATCCTCTTATGAAGATACCAGAGGAGTGGAAGAGCAGGAGGCGGTATGGGAGAGCGGGACAATGACTTGAGGTTAGTAAGGATCCTCCAGGGCAGGGTATGCGGGATCAAGAAGCGGAGGCTGGAGACCTACGCTGACGTCGTCCAGAAACAGAAAGAAACGCCCCCTCCGGAACCTTTGCAGGACAAGCCGCGCGTCTTGACCACTCTAATGAAAGTAAGCATCTTATCTCGATATATTATCTCACAAATCAATTATTTAAAATTTTCGATAATGCTATCTCACTGTGGCAGCCACTGTACACAAAAACTCCCAATGCTGTGATATATGGATACTGAATAGTAATTTAGTACTTTTCGCTCTAAAACTGACTTTATTTACTGACATAAATGTTCAGATAAACAGTTTAAATGTTTATCTCACAATAAAGTGCAATCAAAAGGTGAATATAACCTTAGGTTACCTTTTTTGGGAAGGCTATGTTTTACTTTCTCTTTAACAGCATTAGCTAGACAAGTGTCAACTCGCTTGCCATCAAATACTCACATATAACTGTTACACACTAACTTCAAGTACCCGAGTTCTAATCCGGCCGGAAAGATAATTATCTTCTATTACACTGTATCAGTGAGTCAACCCTGAGGATTCTGGAGGCCACCTGAGGTCCGCCAAGCCTGTGAGTAACCTTAATTAAGGAAAACTCAGGTGGTTCAGCGTAATCTCGAAAACATCACCTCATTGTTTAACCGTTGTTCTAAAAAACAGAACTTCCCTGGAAAGGACTGAAAGCAGGGGTTCACATTATTATGTAACTATTTCATAGGACATCTCAAATTGATGTATTATTTCCAGGTGGGGAGAAACATTTCAATCCTTTATCCGTATAGATCTGCTAAACCGTCGAACATCAAACGTATCCAATCCTTTCAAT
>NW_027110563.1:49316-62637 GCF_000696795.3 Halyomorpha halys
CAAATTGATGTATTATTTCCAGGTGGGGAGAAACCTTTCAATCCTTTATCCGTTGCTAGCATAGATCTAGATCTATGTCCTCACTTTTAACCCTCTCCTCCTAATTTGTACATCGAAGGTATAGCTTATTACTGATAGGCATTAGTTGTGAATTATTAGCTCAATAGAGTTTTGTATGGGCATTCTAGAAGACAAGCTGTATGTAGTTGCCTGAGTTGTACATAGTATATCATCGAGTCGGTATTTCGCCCCCCCCCCCCTCTTACACAACCCTATGGTAATGAAGATGGGAGAATTCAGTAATTCTGGATATTGTCAACGCTTTATCCAACCAAGTTTATTTAGACCATATATAACTATACAGTCTATACTTTTATATCTTCTTGGCTATGATCTACTGTTTAGGATTTATAGCTGAATAAAAAAAGGAACGAACTAACTAGATTCTCAGTAATAATAATAATATTATGAGATGAATGGTCAAAGGGTACCTATAGATGTGTTAAGAGAGGCTCAATAGTAGGTTCTCTTAGGCCTAGCACGTATTGTGCAAAAAAAATTAAATATTTAAATCAAAGGAAAAATATGAAGGTGGTTGGATTTCTAGGTTCCCTTTGGTTGGTCTGCTAGGTCCCCAACCTCAGATACTCAAACCGGAGAAATACAGACCATAATAATAATAATAACAATATTGTTCTTTATTTATTATTTTGTAATAATATTACAAGCATCGACAAGAGGAATTAGTGCCTTTTTTTGAGTTTATCACAAAATTTTAAAAAATGAACTTCTAGAATATTATAAAATATAACTAAAATAGAAAATAGGAGAAAAAAAAATAGACAACAATAGTGTGATGAAATAAATCATAGTGTCACTAACTTCAAGTAATATAAATGAAAAAGGACTAAAACTAGAAGTATAAAAGAAAATAGAAAACATTAAAGGCAGAAAAATATAATAATAAATAAATAAGCAGGCAATAAGAAGTAATAATAAATAAAACCATAAATCCTCTAAAAAAATATTAATCTTACCTTGTATATTATTATACATATTACATATTATATTATACATATATTATTATGGTTACAATACTCATACCTAATAATTGTATGAGTATACATAGATATTGAAAACATATAATAATATTAAGTAATTAGTAAATAGGTAATGCCTATTGAACCCATATTGTGAGGACATACTATATACATACGTTTTTATATGCCAACGTACTAGCAGGCTTTTTTTGAGACTCATGCTTAATATTTATAATATTTTCTGAAAAATATTATTCTACTTCGACATTCATTTAAAACGTATTTCATAACTGAAAACACAGGAATGAAACTGACCCGAGTTGTTAGGCATTCGTGAATAATAAGTGTTAGCATGTAAAAGCGCCCCCTACGCTGACAGTTGTAATCACCTTCAAGATTCAGAGGTTAGGTCGACGGAGCCTGGAACTGAAGTTTGAACCAACTTTCGAAAGTTATCATTACTATTCTTGATGCCAACATTATTAATTTTATTTTATTGTATATTTGGAGTATTACATTAATATCATACAAATGAGTTCTATAAATAAGATGCAGGAGCCCGAGGCCCACCCCTACTCGACATTCATTACTTCACCCCAATAAGCCACCCCCCTATTTACCTCATACAAAACTTTGCAGACAAGCTCGAAGTCGTCTCTTATAGATACCTTTCTTGAAGCAACCAAATCATTGGAAGATTCATTTCAAAATTGTAACAGCTATTCTGTTTTGATTCTTTCAACGGTCTAAGATTTTTGTATGTTGTAAGATATTTGTAAAAGGAAACCAGAAAGTATGTAATTAGAGTTTTATTAATAATGCGCTAAGATTTTATGTAAGGCTCAGATAATAATAAGGGCATTTATGATGTTCAAGTTGTGTTTAATGGAGAAATATTAGCTTCTTTTAGCATGTTAAAACGACATTACATTCAAAATGGTTGAGAGTCTGTCAATAGGTGCGCTAAATGGAGAATGGCGTCACCCAACGGACCAGCTGAGCTCAACACCAATTCTTAAAAATATATAGCATTATAGTCTAGTATGAATAGTATCTTATGTAGTGTATATTTACGTGCTGTCTTTGAACTTTTGAATAATAATTCTTAGACTTCAGCAAAGTCTTTGACTCCATTAACCACAACCTGCCATGGAAAAAACTCTTTTCACTCAGACTAGAAGGAAAACTCACAAGGATAATGAAGGTGATGTACGACAAAGCTAACAGTCAAATAAAAATCAAAAGACGATTCTCGGAAAGCATATAGATCTCATCGAACCTGTTACAGGAAGAAATTCTTAGCCTAACACTTTTCATCCCGTTCATATCTGATATACTACGAACATATCCGTTTATTGATTTCTATGTTGAAGTGAAGTTCTATGTTTTGATCATTGGAATGAAAAGGACGCTGTTGTTTCATCAGATATTTCAAAAAGCTTTCTGCCTTATATCTTCCTGTGTCCTTGTATCCTGAATGGCTTGATTAGTTTCCTTATTTAGAAATTGAGATCTTTCATCAAGCTTCTTTTCATTATATTTTAAATTTAATTTCCATGGTTTTCCCTCACAGTGTGAAGTCGCCAGATAGTTTTTGTTATCCATAAGTTGTTATCACAATTATTCAAAATTAGTACTGAAATTGATAATGAGATCATCAAATTTGAAGTTATTATGCGATAGCTCAACCTTATATGGGTATTTTAATATTTAATTCTATTTTTGACAGCAAAAACAGATGAGGTATATCCACATAATACACCCTTAATGACACATATCTACATAATAATATCCATCTGTTTTTAACATTTGTCACCTTTCCTCTTACATCAAGTTATATTGAAAGAAAATTTATGATTGAGTATTGCGAGTAGTTTATAGTCCTCTAAATGCAATTTATCTAAATTAAGGCCTAATAATTTTAACACTGACAAAATATTTGCGAAAATAAATAGATAATAAATTAAGGAGACAGAGAGGGGCAAAGAGAGAGTGATTAAAACCGCCTAAAGGCTGTCCTTTTCCTTGTCCCAAACCCTGTGGTTTTCGCTAGTTCTTGTTGTTATGTATTATTGTTGATATTGTTATTATATATTTATTTATACGAAGAGAAGATGGTTGGGGGGGGGGGGGGCGGTCAAAATAAAACACAAATAAGTTGAAATAACTTATTTAATCATGCCATCATTTATCTAATAATATGGTTACATATTTTATGTGTTACATTCATTTTCTTTCTCTCAATTTTATTTTTCTTTCCATAATTTTAATTATTAATAAACTAATATATTCATATTCCGTTGAATTATATAACTTCATTTTTATTTTATTTCCTTAATTATGTTATTTTACCTACTTATTCAATTGCTTATGTATACATTTTATTTTCCACTTCTCTCATCACTTTATTTTATTAATTCAATTCTGTACCATTATTTACTTTAAGTCATTCTCTTTATATTTTATTTTCTGTATTCATTGGTTGTTATCATGTTCTGTTCTTAGCCCTGATGAAGGCTAGAAATTCTAGCCGAAACGTTGGCACGATTAAATAAATTACTTCAACTTATTTGTGTTTTTTTTTTACCTCCCCCCCCCCCAACCATCTTCTCTTCGTATAAGTCATCCATGGTCAACTATCTCTCATGATTACATATTTATTTGTTTATATGACAACCCCCCGTGCAATACACATTTACATATATCACTGTTGTTATTTACCAAGAATAGTAAATTTAAAATCATTTATATAAACCAATAACAAACAATACACTCAAGCTGAACTAATTAGATTCATCACAGAAAAAAAAAGTCTCTAGATATTTAATAATAAAAACGTCACTAGATATTTAACAACAAAAACGTCGCTGGATATTTAATAATAAAAACGTCACTAGATATTTAACAATAAAAACGTCACTAGATATTTACCAATAAAAACGTCAATAGATATTTAACAACAAAAACGTCGCTAGATATTTAATAATAAAAACGTCACTAGATATTTAACAATAAAAACGTCACTAGATATTTACCAATAAAAAATTTACTGAATAAAAACGTAACTAGAAATTTAACAATAAAAACTTTACTGAATAAAACGTAATTAGATATTTAACAATAAAAACGTAATTAGATATGGTCCAAAAAGAAAACATCCTATTGAGAAGATGAGCCCGCAAGTTCACTTTGGCCGGCCACACTTCGCCTAGATGCTTGGGCTTCAGGTGATGCGTTTGGTTTTCAACTCTTTCAATTTTGTTTTCTATTTTAATAGGACTGTGTCCAGAATGTTTGACTCCATCAGATCTCTAACTAGAAAAGTCCCCTGGGAGCCTTCAACTAGAAGTATAAATCAATAACATCTTCCCAAAATCAGCCAGAATATCCTCTCTTTTGCATAAGAAGGCGGATTCTTTACTCCTTTTTTTCATTGGCTCTTCCCTCGAAAGCTTCGCTATAAACACTGGCCAATAGTTCTCTTAAAATCGGTTAAATATTTTTAGCGATAGCTCTGAAGCCTTTTCCTAAAGGGGCCTCTACATGTTGGCCAAGCGAACGCAGACATGCGCGAGCATTGGTTGGCCTAGGCTCGTTCCCGAGCCGTCGAGAGTCGGTTTTTGGACACAGATCAAAGGGGTTCGTGAGAGCGCTCGTGTAGCATCTACACCATTGTTCTTTGTCAAGTTACAACTGAGAGCTGTTAGGAGGTTAAAGGTGTTTGTTGGTACTTTTTATAATAAGTTTTATATTTAATCTTATTTATTTATATTCAATTTCCTTTAATTTCCTTTTTTTGTAATAAAAATAATACAATCCAAGTGCAATGGCTGAAACTACTAGTACGTCCGCCATGCTTGCCTCTCTGAATAACACTGACATGTGGATGGTCTGCTCTTTGTTTGCCGAGTATTTGTACAAGCCTCCGATTCGTGGCGAGCGGCCAACGTGTGGGTCCACCTTAAGAGGTATTGTGACCTGGTTGATTCCATTTGCCCTTCCAATCCACGAACTACCATCTCTCCAAGAGTTTCTATGAGGGCTTACTTTATACTATTGACTTTGGTGTCAACTGCCCCAATAAGAAAAAGGTGCCTGCACATGTTTGCCGAACAATTCACGCATGCGCCAGCGTGTGGATGGGCTGATACAAGTTGGCCTGAGTTTGCGACCGACCAGTCGGGTCGGTTTTTGGGCAAACATCAAAGGGCGCTTGTGCTTCATACACACGTTTGTTTACAGCTTGCATTGATTTAGAAATGCCAACATATGAATATTTGTGTCCTCCGTGTTTTACTTAATGAAAGAATTTACCTAACCTTTGAATTTTATAACTAACTGTTGTTGATATAGCACAAGTATTATATATAATATAGTGATCATTAAATTAAAATGTGTCTGATCAAAATTCTAGAAGGGAGGATGAATTTTTAGGTTATGTAGTACTATTTATATTAATTTCTATCAACTACAATTTACATTGCTGATGTTTCTATTTCCTTTCATTTCGCCTATGTTTATTTTGCTCCTTTTTTATAACGGAAATAAAGCAAATCGGATGTAATAGCAGAAGAAAAGTCAAACAAGCGTTACCAATGTTTGGTGCATCCTTTGTTGCCAGCCAGGACTCCTTTGTCGCCATGATATTATAATCTAACAGGTTATTCCTCCTGATACAGGTGAAGGCGATCCGAAGGAAGGTAGCTCGACGAACGAGCCTGTTCAACATGGCGGAGGACTACGCCCTCTCAGACTCGTGCGAGAAGGCCATCTACGATCAGAACTGTCCCAAGAGGCTCCCCTACACCCGCTGCCTGTCGGAGAGCGTGAATGCTTGATCTCATGCATCGATCATATAAATCAAGTGTGGCAAACAATAGTGATATTTTTATATAATGCAAACAAATCAATAAAAAGAGAGCATTCTAGAATAAAGTCGACTGTTGCTATATAGTCTTCGTATGTTCGTATAGTTGTGTCTTTTATATATTATAGTCTTAGTTCCAGAAGAAGGGAGTGAGATCAATTCGAGCAAATAAAGTAATATAATACTTATTTCTAAAGTAAATTTAATATAATATAATGTTTTGCTCAATTTTAGAACATTTTGATCGTGTCTGGCACCCAGGACTGCTATACAAGATCCGTAAATTCCTACCCCCTATATATTATCTCATTATCCGTTCTTATCTCTCAGACAGGTTATTTCAAGTAAATCACAACAGTGCTTATTCCTCAGTCTGCTGGTGTACCTCAGGGTAGTATCATTGGTCCTATCATTTATACAGTTTTTACAGCTGACATCCCAACCCATCCTAACACTATCCTCACCACGTATGCCGATGACACATGTCTATTATCATTGAACAATGATCCTTACATTGTATCCCGATCACTCTAATCCCACATCACCACCCTCGAAGAATGGTGCCAAAACTGGAGAATTAAAATAAATTCCAATAAATCCCACCAAATCACATTTACCCTTCGTCGTAAACCTTCGTCTTGCCCTACAGTATTTTTTAATAATACCCCACTCATTCCTGTTAAACAGGTCCGTTACTTAGGACTACATCTCGACAAACGACTGGCATGGAATCCTCATACAAGACTGAAAATACAGGAAACTGCTCTTCGAATCCGACTATTTCAACATTTACTAGACAAACGGTCCAAACTTCCAATCCATTACAAAAGACTGATCTACATGACTATTATAAGGCCTATCTGGTCATACGGAGTTGAGCTATGGGGCTCCACTAAACCATCTAATACCGCTCGAATCCAATCCTTACAGTCCAAAATCCTTCGTAAAATCCTTAATGCTCCTTACTTTGTCACAAATCAAATCATCCATCAGGACCTCAATGCCCCTGTTGGCGATTTGGCCAGAACCAGATACCAATCCTTCCATAATAAACTTCCCAACCACCCAAACCAACTCGTTTCTAACCTGGCTTCTCCTTCACTACCTAATAATCCCCCTAGGCGTCTGAAAAGAAGATGGCCTCGAGATCTTCTCCTTTAGAAATGTTTTTGGAATTCTATCAATGGGTAGATTCTCCACATGTTTTTATCATGTCATAATATCACTTACAGCAAATTTACTTGATGTGTATATATGTATACAGTTGTAAATATCAATAAATAAATTATTAAAAAAAAAAAAAGTTTTTTTAGAACTAAGAGAAAAATATAATAAAACAAATCAGTGCGTTCATTCAGTTGTACCTAATATTTCCAAAAACTATCTAGAATAAAAAGGGATCGGGATAGTACAATGGTAATGCACTGTGCTACTAACTCCAGCCGTGAGTCAAAACTGCGGGTTCGGAAGCCCTCCTGGAGACCACCCAGCCTTATAATGTGAGTACTGTAACTTTTAATGCGATTGGAGATAAATCTGGCGTTCGAGCGGGATTCTTACTAAACTACCTCCTAACACAACCGTTGGTATAGTAAAAGTTTTTTCAATGTACTCCACCCTTAAACTTCCATGGGCTGTATAGTTTAGCAAATTTACACTTCTTTAAATGATGTTTTCTTAGGTTTTCTAGTGCTGGTGATAGTTTTAAAGATATAGAGCTCAGAACGAAAAATTAATTTTTTTTATTGCTTTGAAACAGCCGTCAATTTATATTCTTCCTACTTATAATTATCAATTTTGATATACATAGTTTTCATTAAAGCAATAAAAAATTGGGGTGAGATAGCTAAATTTTTTCTCCTCTTAGGCTCTTGTACTGTGAGGCCATTTCCATTTCCAAAGTAGTTACCATTTCTCCTTTCAATTAATTCATTATTACCGACATGGAGTAGAGGACCTTAGGGAACTCCCGGCCCACTGGAGGATGTGGAGGAGATGGTGAGGGAACAGAAGGACAATCCATGACCATCAATTATCATCCACCTCAGCTCAAATCCACATATTAAGATAAATATATCCTCTCAATCAAAATTAAATAACAGACTAACAATGATACAACAAACCCTTTGCCCCCCCCCCCAGCCTACACACTATATGTTATGTACATATAAACAGCTCTAAATATAATTTTATTCATTCATAGAGCCCACTCAATCAACTTACAGAACCAGTCTTATATTATAAATTTCCTGCATACTCTGGCAGCAGTCATTGAACACGTATATAAATATTTGTAATAGGTAAGAACAAAATTTTCAATTATTTGAAAGCTGAAATTCACCAGGCCCTATATTCTAGATAGTTTATAATAAAATGTAAACTTTATAATTAGCCATGAGCGGCTTACAACCCCTGTCCTATAAGTTGTTTTTTAATTAGAGCTCGGGGCGGTATAGAACTCACCGCTAGATTTTCTTACAGGCCAACTCAGCTCAAGATTTGAAAATGTGAAGTAATAAAATACAAGTATAACGTATTAATAAATATAGAAACAACTAAACAAATTAATTTTTAGGAGGAATTTCTTCTATAACGTGAAAACCACCCATAAACAAAAAAGAACCAATAATAAACCAAACTATAGTAATGAGGTGTAGATAGTTGACCGTAGATTAATGCTTGAAGAAGTTTGTCGGGGGGTGCGGTCAGCAAAGAACAACATAAATAAACAAAACCATATTTATTTATTTTATGCCGACGTTTCGACCTGAGTTAAATAAGTTAATACTCACAATGTAATTCAGATATAAGCCACTCACTATTTTCATTGTTTGTCATAATGTTCAATTTGTAGATTCCATTTATTTATTTAATTTTTCAATTTTTTAGACACTACTTGCATATCTTATATTATATATACATATCTTCTTACTTACATGATATTATATTAGTCACTGTTTTCAATTTACTACCATACAATTCCACAAATATCAATCAATTAAAATTTTGTAATATTCAATTATCAGTTATCATTTTTTATCATTTATGATTTAATTCAATATTTTATATAATCCATAATTTGTTTGTATACTATTCCTTTTCAATTGTATGTTGCTCTAAATGTTGTTGTTATCTCTTTTGTTCTATAGCCCTGATGAAGACAGGTCGAAACGTCGGCATAAAATAAATAAATATGGTTTTGTTTATTTATGTTGTTCTTTGCTGACCGCACCCCCTGACAAACTTCTTCAAGCAAACTATAGTAAATTTCCAAAGTTAGTGTTTTTCGCCCTGGGCGTGGTTTGGGATCACCTGATTTTTATCCAATGGGGTTAGATCAAATTGGAATTGAAAAGGGATATCGGTGGAAAACGTGTGAATAGTTTTCATAAAAAAAAAACATAAAAAAAGATTTACTTACCACCAATAATTAGTTTTTTACGAACTGTAAACAAAGCAGCCCAGTAAAGCACCACTGTAACGATCTCAAGTAATAACCACGACTTAACGAGGATAAGAAGAAGATACATCAATTCATTTTATAGCTAGTTGTCTTAAAGAAGAGGCCTAACGAAGTAATAATTACTCCAGGGTACTAATTACCTCGCTCAGAGTTGTCTCGTATATCTGACGCATTGCCTTCAGTCTCACTAGGTTATTACTTACTTCTGCAAATTTATCATTAATCCCACAACATAAACAGAGCCAAAAACTTTAAAATATTATACAGTGGACTCTCGCTTATCCGAAATAATTAAAACCGAGGGGGTTCGCATTAGCGAAAAATTGGGATTTATTGACATTTACAACTGTATATAAAATACAACAAGCAAATTTGAAGTAAGATCATAATGATATGATACGGCATGTAGAGAAACTACCCAGTAGTAGAACTCTAAAAACATTTTATAATATAAGGTCACGAGGCCATCTTCTTTTCAGGCGCTTCGGATGATTGCCATTGAAGGAATGGAAGAGGAAGCAAGGTTAGAAAATAGTGGGTTTGGGTTGTCAGGGAGTTTATTATGGAAGGAATGATATCGGGTTCCGGCTAGATCGGTTACATAAGGAACATTTAGGTCTTTATGGATGGTTTTATTAGTAACAAAATAAGGAGCATTCAGGATTTTACGAAGGATTTTGGATTGTAAGGGTTGAATACGAGAGGAATTCGAAGGTTTAGTGGAGCCCCAAAGCTCAACTCCGTATGTCCAGATGGGCTTTATTGTAGTCATGTAGATCAGTCTTTTGTAATGGATTGGAAGTTTAGACCGTTTGTTTCAGTTAGAAAAAAAAAAGTTTCAGAGTAATATTGTTTATTGTATTGTGAACATTCTTGGGCTGCCGTCAGTGACAGAATTCAACGCACAGAGGCAAACCGAATTCTTTGATAGTCTCTATCACTGCACTAAGCCACTATCCCATACGCCGATAGAACGCCCACAAAGGTGGCAAACATACCTAAATAGTTTCAGACTCGACTGAGGATTACAAACTTATAGTACAAGAGCCCAAGAGGAGAAAAAAGGAAGTTATCTCACCCTAATTTTTGATTACTTCAATAAAAACTATGTATGATTACTAGTCAAAATTGATGAGTCTGCCAAGTATAGGTAGGGGAATAAAAAATGGCGGCTGTTTCAAAACCTTAAACAAACATTAATTTTTCATTCGGAGCTCTATCTCTTAAAACCACCAAGAACACTAGAAAATCTAAAAGACTATTATTTAAAAAAGAGCGAATTTTCTTAAATATGAGCCATAATAGGGCTATTTACGTCCAATAGTTCTCGAGATATAGCTTTTTAAAAAGCAACGTTTCATAAAAATGTACTGAAATATCAGTAGTTAGTAAATCTATATCTCAATAATCATTCGACGTACAAATATCTATTAGAACTCAAATTAAAGCTAGTTTTCTGTACTATAAAGTAGTGTATGACCTTTACCATCGTAGGAATAGTAGTTTTCGTGATATTTGCTAAAATAAATTGATTTATAGTTGTTCGGACAATAAGTTTGATTTATGAAAACCTTTATTTCAGAAACTATCGGACGTACACGTCTGCCAGCACTCAAATTAAAGCTAGTTAAATTTACTACAAAATAGTTAATAATTTTTATCTTTGTAGGAGTAGTAGTTTTTACGATATTTGACAAAATAAATCTTAAATGTTAATAAAATGTTGGATTTTTGAAAAAATATATTTCTAGACCCATAAGACGCACATATGTCTGCCAACACTCAAAAAAAAGGAAATTTAACTAACTATAAAGTAGTTTATGACACTTATCTTCATAGAGGTAGTAGTTTTTATGATATTCACACATGAATATAAATTTGGCAAATGAAAATTTGTCCGAACAACTATAAATCAATTTATTTGAGCACATTTTATGAAAAGTACTACTCCTACGAAAATAAACGTGATATACTAACTACTTTATACCCCATTAAACTAGCTAGTATAATCTGAGTGCTAATCTGTATTATACATCTGTACGTCAAATGGTTTTTGAGATATAGATTTTTCAAAATATATTCACTAACTATCTCTCAGTACGTTCCACACATTTTTATGAAATGTTGCTTTTTAAAAAGCTATATCTCGAGAACTATTGAACGTAAATAGCTCTATTAGGGCTTACATTTTAGATTTTCTATTGTTGTTGGCAGTTTTAAAGATATAGAGCTCCGAATTAAAAATTAATTATTTTTAACGTGTTGAAACAGCCGCCATTTTTATTCCCCTGTACCTATACTTGGCAGACTCATCAATTTTGACTAGTAATCATACATAGTTTTTATTGAAGTAATAAAATATTAGGGTGAGATAACTGCCTTCTTTCTCCTCTTGGACCTCTTGTACTATTACCACTGGCATTATCAAACTGAATGCACTTTTCCGATTCCCAGTCATTTTGTATCCCTTTCCTCATTCCCCTTTTATAATGCATTGCAAATGCAAAAGAAATGCCACCTAGATGTAAAACAAAAAAAATAAAACCAGAAACTATTATAAAATCAACATCATAATTAGAATTATTTAATAAAATATTACAATGGAAAATTAGTTAATTAACTTTGTTAGTTGGGTTATCTTGTATTTAATTTGAATAATTTATTACTTTGATATATTTGATTATGGATTCATGCGAAAATCTCGACTTTTTAATAAGTTTATTTAATACTATAATAAACAATAGGATGGTTTTGTGTATATGGTAGTGATTTTGTGTGGATAATTTTAAAATAAGAAGAATTAGATAGTTATGATTTTAAATTAAAAATAGGGTTTTAACTTATAATTAATGAATGACTTGGGCAGAATAGCCTGCAAAAGAAATTCTAAAATTTAATGTGAGGAAGAATTTATTAATTGAAGATGTCCTTGAGGATGGCTAAAATGGCCGAAACGTTGGACTGTTGAAATAAAAAGTGTTGAGACAAAAAAGGATACAAGTTTTGATTTATTTAATAAATAATTACTTTGTCTCAAGAAATTGAAATAATATAATTAAAATAGGATAAAGATAAACTCCCAAAATAATAATAATAACTGCTCAATAACAAGTCTAATATCCAGACAACGATACTAGCTCTTGGTATTTAACTTTCCGATCCGCCTACTGCCCTGGCCAATGCCCTACCATCTGAAGAAGTTGAAGAATCGCGGTGCTTTTTCTTCGCTATTTGTTTTCGCGAACGGGAGCTTTGCAGCTTTTTAAGCTCAAGCTCGCCTTTTTTAATTAATCTGGAGGGGGCCTTTGGCTAATTGTTTATGTTTGTTTTTAATCTTAGCGGGGCTGCTTCTGAATCATCTCATTAATTACTAAAACCCTTTCTGTTCTGCAAAAGGTAAATCTGTCCAATTAAAAACAGTCTTTTGATTTATTATTTAATAAATAACATTAATCGTTATTAGGTCCAACTGGGGATTTGCGAAGTTGTTGCGTATTTTTTAAAAATAAACTAAGAACCAATGTAGTTTTTCTAAATTTAATATTAGATCGATCTGGGCCCTGCTTCATAATGAAAGCTAATAATACTAGTTTATAAATATAAGTGTACAAACTACGAAGTACTGACAATAACAGTTATTTTTTCATAATGGAGACTACTACTAGTGATATTACAGGAGTTATAAACTATTAAACTACAATTAAGCATTATGCAAGCCAGTGAAATTGAATCAAGTAAAAACAACTAGTTAGTACTTTATTGTGTAACAGGGCCCTGGTGGTTCTTATATATACATGCTTGATATAACAGTTACATTTTTTTTAACAATTGATTATTGAGGGGGGGGGGAAGGTAAAGTCTTGTACAAAAGACACCTCTAACTATATACAATCCATCCTAATCCTTTGGTTCCATCCTAATCCTTTGGTTCAAACCTTATCTAGTTCCACC
>NW_027110563.1:63367-63920 GCF_000696795.3 Halyomorpha halys
AATATATAAAAATAATAATTCTTAATAAGATAGAAAAGAAAAGTTAATTAAATAAAAAATAAATTCGTAGACGTAACAAAACAAATAATTGCCCTCTTATTGGAAAAAAAGGAAAAAACAACAAGTTAATTTGAAAAAAGGACGAAGAGAAAAAATAAATAAAATTGAAGTAATGTCAATAATTATTATTGGCTCGGCAGACCGTGGAGGCCTCGAGCCATGTACTAAGGAAATAAATCGCGCGTTTCTTGAAGTGTTTTTTTTCATTTTGTGAATTCGTCACCTATTTTTTGTGAGTGCCACCCATTGGCTAACGTGCCTCACAAATACTCGGGGGGGGGCTGTGAGTGAGTATTGTATAATTTTATACTTGAAAAAATCCCGGGTAGGGCCGGGGACTCGATCTCTTAACCTTCGGGTTAGTAGACTGGCACGTTACCACGCTGCTATCGTGACCCCATATATATATGTATACATAATAATTTCCATATATTAATATCATATTATACATTTATAATCTTTAAATTTCTTTCTTGAGACTGGCAATTATTTA
>NW_027110563.1:65262-73079 GCF_000696795.3 Halyomorpha halys
TGTCCTTGAGGATGGCTAAAATGGCCGAAACGTTGGACATGTGAATGAAATAAATGTTTTGAGACTATAATTTGGATAGTGTTGTTGAATTATTTAGTAAATCATATTATACATTTACTCCTTAACGCACAATTTGAAAAAAAAGAGCCAACAAAATTAATTTTTTTTAATGTAAAAAAAATTTAGAACGTTGTCTTGGCAAAAACAAATAAAAAATTTTTATTTTCATTTTGGATTTTCAATATCGGTCTTAATACCTAGTTCTCGATGTAAACATAGGCTATTTTTATTTGAACCAACGTTTCGCCCCACGTTGCAGGACTTCGTCAAGACTAAACAGATACAAACACTTAACATAAGTAAAAACGTAAATGGAAAATTACATGGGTATACAATGAAACCTAAAAATTAAGAGATGAAAAGGGGGATAAGAATAAAATCAAGAATAAAGGAAAAAAATGATCGAGGTTATACAGGTGAGATCTAAGGAATTAAAATGTTAATGTTATATGTAACCTAGGCAACTTGTTTCGTAACCTGATAATCTTCCCCAGATAATAAAATATTCAACAGCTTTGTACATCATCTTTCCTCTACCTCACTTATTCCTTGTTTCCTTTACTTGTATTTTGTTTTTTATTCAAGTTTTAAAAATGTCTACAACAAACCACTAACTATGAGCAACTAAGCTACCAAAACGACAACAAACAGGAGCTCAGCTGGACTGTTGCGTGACGTCATTCTCCATTTAACAGACCTAATAACAGACTCTCATCCATGTTATATGTTATATCGTTTAAACATACTAAAAATAAGGAACTATTTCTCCATTTAACAAGCTTTAACATGTTAAACTAAAGATCATGAATACCTCTAATATTTAGTATGTTAAAACTTTTCACATAAATCAAGATCGTTAAAGTCTGAAAATAATCAAATATTATGTTTGCATTGCTGCCAAGAGGGATTACAAAAATTAAAAAGTATACAGTTTGTGCAGTTAGAAAATTATGGTAGCAACTCCAGTTCAAAAACTCCAATAAAAAATTCATGAGTTACTGCGGCGTTAGTTTTTGCCCCATTACGGTGGGGGGGGTGGGGAGGGAAATGCCGCGGTAAAGGATCAAGGGCTCTCTTTGGCGAGGAAAAATTAATTCCCGCTTTTCACTAAATACAATTAGCAGTTCCCATCTCGGCGGGAAAATGGAACGGGTATAGATTGTAACGGTCCTTTTCAAAGAGGTAGGAGAGTGCTACTTTATTCAGCATTTTATAATTATACATATTACTTCTATGGCAGAGCTAGAGTGCTTAATCCAATTATCGATATTTTCAGTATGTTCGGAAGAGATATTTTATCATTATCATTATGTACAAGTGTCGAGAAATATAGGAGTACACAACAATAGGAATGTAGCTCCATTATTGTCCATATAGTGCCGTGCGCAGACCGCTCCACTTACAACAGCTTCACTAACAGGTCTAGGAACATTCCTGTAATTGTGTTAAATACAAAAAGTTTTAACATGCTAATTGTTATTGGATTTTGAATACTTAAAAATAAACACGACATTGACGAAGCAATAAAAAACTTGACCGAATCTATAAGAATTTGTAACACAACGACCGGTAAAATTAATAATACCATACGTACTAACTTGCCACAGCACATTGATATCTTATTAAAGGGAAAACCTAGAGAAAGAGCGAAGTGGCAAAGGACTAGATACCCAACAGATAAAACATATTATACTACATTGACAAACAAATTCAAAAGAGAACTTAAAAAATTCAAAATACAAAATTTAACTAACTTAACTCAAAACCTCACAACTACTGACAAATCTTTATGGACGGGCACTAAGAAGCTTCTGAACTTCAAAAATTTTAATCACCCTTTTCTTACTGAATCACAAACATGGACGAAATCGGACGATGAAAAAACTCAGGTATTCGGTCAGCACCTTTCTAAAACATTTGAGCCACACCCTAACATCCTTAATCCAACTCATATCGAATATATTGAAAAAGAATTGAATACTCCACTCCAAATGACTCTTCCTCCTAAAGCATTTCACCCTTCACAGATATCCAACATCATTCAGATGTTGCCTTCCCACAAAGCTCCCGATTATGACATAATTAGATCCCATATTCTAAAACATCGTCCTCGAAAATGTGTTCTATTCCTCACCTACATCTACAATGCTGTACTCCGATCCACATATTTTCCTGAACTTTGGAAAGTATCCATAATCAAAATGATTCCCAAACCTCAAAAGCCGCCAGAATACCCACCTTCCTACCGTCCTATCTCTCTCTGTTACCTATCAAGGGCAAAATCATTTAGAAACTCATTTTGAAACCCCTGTATCCCATCCTTGATACCAAACACATAATCCCAGATCACCAGTTTGGACTCCGAACATCACACTCCACTATCCAGCAATGTCATCGTGTGGTTGATGTTGTCTTGTCTTCATTGGAGCGCGGAATGTACTGCTCGGGAGTCTTTCTTGATGTAGAACAGGCTTTTGATCGAGTCTGGCACCCAGGACTGCTATACAAGATCCGTAAATTCCTAGCCCCCCCCCACATAATTCCTCATTATCCGTTCTTATCTCTAAGACAGATTATTTCAAGTAAATCACAACGGTGCTTATTCATCCCTGTTTCCTCAGTCTGCTCGTGTACCTCAGGATAGTATCCTTGTTCCTATCCTTTATACAGTTTTCACAACTGACATCCCAACCCATCCTAACCACGTATCCGATGATACACATGTCTATTGTCAGTGAACAATGATCCTTACATTGTATCCCAAACCCTCCAATTCCACATCACCACCCTTGAAGAATGGTGCCAAAATTGGAGGATTAAAATTAATTGCATTAAATTAGAAGGTCACGTGGCCATCTTATTTTTAGACTCCTCGGAGGATTATCAGGGATTGTAAAGGATGAGAGATTAAGAACTAATTGGTTAAGCTGGGTAAGGAGTTTGTAATGAAAAGATACATATCTGTTTTGGGTCAAATCTGCAACGAATGCAAAGACAAATGCAAAGACGACAGTCTTTGTGGATGAGTTTATTGGTAACGTAATAAGGAGCATCAAGGGTTTTACGTAGGATTTTGGATTGTAAAGATTGGATGCGGGAGGTATTTGATGGTTTGGTCGAGCCCCAGAGCTCAATCATATATCCAAATTGGTCTGATTAGCATAGTGTATAATAATTTTTTTGTTGTGAATGGGAAGTTTAGACTGTTTGTAGCAATTGTAATGTACAAGCAGTTTCTTGTCGTTTCAGTCTTGTATATGGATTCCAAGTAATTATCTTGTCAAGATGGAGTCCTAAGTATCTAATCTGTTCAACAGGCGTTAGTGGAGTATTTAAAACGGATACTGTAGGACAGGAGGGTAGAGGTTTACGACGGAGAGTAAAGGTGATCTGGTGGGATTTGTCAGGATTTATTCTGATCCTCTAGTTTTTACACCATTCTTCAATAGATGTTATGTGTGCCTGTAGTGTTTGTGATGCATTAGTAGGGTCGTTGTTTGCAGACAGTATACATGTGTCATCAGCGTATGTTGTTAGCACTGGGTTAGGGTGGGTTGGGATGTCAGCTGTATAAATCGTATAAAGAATGGGACCTAAGATACTTTCTTGAGGAACACCGCCGGACTAAGAAAAGAGAGATGAGTAGACTAGGTTATGATTTAATTTAAAGGTTCTATCAGAGAGGTAGAAACGGATTAAAAGGAAATATGTAGAGGGAAGGAATTGACAAAGTTTATAGAGCAGACCTGGATGCCAGACTCGATCAAAAGCTTCTTCAACATCGAGGAAGATTCCCGTGTAGTACATTCCGCGCTCCAATGTGGCTAATGACATCAACCACAGGATGACACTGTTGTATGGTAGAATGAGATGTTCTAAATCTAAACTGGTGGTCAGGAATAACATAATATGAGTCAAGGATCGGATAGAGGCGTTTTAATAAGAATTTTCAAATTCTTCTAATATTACGAATATTAGAATATGAAACCTTTATTCGTACGAAAACGTACGTTCTGTTAGAAGAGAACCAATTCAATATATATCTGCAACTCGATATAAAATTCCAGTTTTTACTAGTGCAATAAATTGCAACGTGCATGCGTTATCAACAGTTCGATAGCGGATAATTTATTGCTCTCATAAAGGAAATGCAAACTGTACATGAGCTTAGCTGGATATAGATTCCAGCTCTGATTGAAACATAAATATAGTCGTTAAGATATACTACAATTTAATTAAATGTAGTAGAAATTAAAAAACTTCATAGCAATACACCTCTCTCGAAACATGTCATTTTATAAAGCAGAAAAGAAGCCGTGTACAGCGTAAAAGTGCAACAAGTTTGGTAGGTACTAGGTAGGAATTTGAAAATAATTTAACAAAAAATAGATTGACATTAATGATATCGAAAGGAAGAACAACAAAAATAAAAATTATTTATTTTTAATTGATGTTACATGATTAATTTGAACATGTATATGAACTATTGGCCGAGAGTTAATTTGAAGAAGATGCACAAGTGTCTATATTGGGAGTTAAGACTTATACTTTCATTTATCTATATACGGAATATGTAGTCAGAAAACGTATTCGGGGGGCAAATTTCGAATTTTTCGACGGAGATACTCGTTTAAAATAATTTTGCACAGGTTAAAGGAATAAAAAATATATAAAAAGGACTATGAATTATAAAGAAATAGACACAGGAGTTTAGTGACTGGAAAGTCGCAGATAGTTGAGCGATCTATCCCGATTCCAATTCTAACTAAACGTTATATTCTGTTCTTTTGGTCGAGTCTGGCACCCGGGACTGCTTTACGAACTCCGTAAATTCCTACATTCTACACACTTTCTCATCATCCGTTCCTTTCTCATCGATAGACAATTCCAACTAAACCACAATGGTTCTTATTCATCCATCTATTCTGAGTCCGCTGGTGTTCCTCAAGGAAGTATCTTCGGTCCCAACTTCTACACCGTCTACACAGCTGACATTCCAACCAATCCCAACACTATCCTCACCACGTAAACTGATGACACATGTGTGCTCGCAGTTTATAATAACCCATTAATTGTATCCCAAACTCTCCAATCCCACATCGCCACCCTTGAAGAATGGTACCAAAACTGGAGGATTAAAATAAATTCCAATTAATTCCATCAAATCACATTTATACTTCGTCGTAAACCTTCGTCTTGCCCCACAATATCTTTTAATAATACCCCACTTATTCCTGTCGAACAGATCCGTTACTTAGGACTAAATCTGGACAAACGACTGACATGTAATTCTCAATCACAGCCCTCGAAGAATGGTCGTACTGCACGTCGATTTCGACTATTACAGCACTTACTAGAAAAACGGTCCAAATTTCCAATTCATTACAAAAGACCGATCTATATTAATGTAATAAGGCCTATCTGGACATATGGAGTTGAGATTTGGGGCTCCACTAAACCTTCGAATTCCTCTCGTATCCAATCCTTACAATCCCAAATCCTTCGTAAAGTCCTCAATGCTCCTTACTTTGTCACAAATAAAATCATACATAAAGACCTTAATGTTCCTTATGTAAGCAATCTAACCCGAACCAGTTATCACTTCTTTCATTATGAACTCTCTAACAACTCAAACCCCCTAGTTTCTAACCTTGCATCCTCTTCCATTCCTGACAATCCTCCGGGGCGCCTGAAAAGAAGATGGCCACGAGACCTGCTAATGTAAAATGTCATTAGGGTGCTACCAATGGTAGTTTCTCTACACGCCTGTAACACTCTATTTTAACTAAGATCAAATTTACTCAATGTATTATGTAATATACAGTTGTAAATTTCAATAAATATATAAAAAAGGATTTTGTTAAGCTGTTGCATTTCAAGCAGGAACGAATTTTATATTCGTTATTCGCACCTGAAGAATTTTTACGTCAACAGAGAAGTACAGATATATTTTGGAAGCAGTTGATCGTATGAAGTAGATTGTAGGAAGATAGTCCGCGTAACGGTCAATGAAGGTTTCAAAATAGTAAAACAAAAATATTTATTGTTAACCAACGTTTATAAGGCTTCATCAGGGCTGTCTTGATTGAAATAATTTGTAATTACTGAAGGTTGTTAACCATTTTTCAATCAAGACAGCCCTGAAGAAATTCTGTAAAGTAGGGCGAAACGTTGTATTACCAATAGTTTTTCTACTATTACCTTTATTGACCGCCAGCCTTCCTACAAATTCATTTTTTTAAGTTTTCGCCTTACTGGGATATGAAAATTCTGTATTACACGCATTGCACCACATATAGGTTCCAAGTCAAGTAGGAATCGTAGAAAATTAAGTACCCGATCACGCTACGAGAGAAGCACTCGCGCTTCCAAGAATTTTCACTCCATCAGAAATGGGCAAACCTCTTGTAAAGGAAGTCGAAGATAAATGGCAATCTTTGTGGTATGAAAGCCCAAGGAGTAAATTAAAAATTATTAAAAAGGATATCATGCTCTGGGGTAGGTATGCCGAAGAGAGGAGGTTGTACTGACCAGGCTGAGAATAAGTCACACGAGGCTCACCCACTCCTATCTTATTTCAAAAGAAACGCCTCCGAACTGCCAGCATTGCAACAATAATCTGACAATAAGCCATATTTCACACCACACCTCAATAACTAAACCCATATATTTCAAAAACCCTCGGAGACGATGACAAAATAATAGAATTAGTGTTTTAGTGTTTTCAAAATCAAAATATTTACTGACAAAAATATATAATTGAACAGGGGAAAAAAAATAAAATTAAACAAATATAAGCAAAATTAAATAAAATATAAAAGGCGTTGATGACCAATGAAGTTTGGCGCCACTAAACAAAAACAAATCAAATCTTTAAATTGATGAAATAAACTAACTAATTCTTATTTATTTATAATCTTAAAATTCTTTCTTGAGACTGGTAATTTTTTAATAAATAATTCAAAACACTATCCAAATTATAGTCTCAAAACTTTTATTTCTTTTACACGTCCAACGTTTCGGCCAATTCGGCCATCTTCAGGGACAATCTACTCAATTCACTATGAAACATATAATTTAACCATTCCAAAAACTTCATACAGGCTATTACACTTTTATTACTATACTTTTATTATTAATAAAAGTGTATTAATAGTGTTTAAAGAGAAATAATTTTGACTGTGGTTTTTTAATGGATATTTGACTTATTAGATATAAATGTTTTGACCTGGGCAGAATAGCCTGTATGAGGTTTTTGGAATGGTTAAATTATATGTTTCATAGTGAATTAAGGTAAGATTGTCCCTGAAGATGGCCGAATTGGCCGAAACGTTGGACGTGTAAAAGAAATAAAAGTTTTGAGACTATAATTTGGATAGTGTTTTGAATTATTTATTAACTAATTCTTTTCTACAGAGAGGAATGGTCTGACAAAGTTTCAAATCTTTTAACTTTAAAATTACGTCAAAAATTTAAGTCTTCACTTGGCAGAGCAATTACTTTAATACAGAAAAAAAGTAAATATGTTTTAAAAATAGTTGTTAATAGACATTTAATCTTTTTAACAAATAGAGGTAGGAGATAATTAGTATAGTTGTAATCTATTTGTTATCACTATGGTAAGGATAAATTTAATTCAAGTCTTGTTAACATAATGTTTTAATGTTGTATAGGAAGATGGTCAGGGTTGCGGTCAAAGGAGAAACAAAAATAGTATTAATAAATAGTAATAATATAATATAAAAATAGTAAACTAT
>NW_027110563.1:79405-84041 GCF_000696795.3 Halyomorpha halys
ACTTTTTTACATTTTATACCCCTGTTATTTTACACTTAGGTTTTTGTTTTCCTTTTGTAACTATGTGTTTGTATCTTTTTTAGCCCTGAAGAAGCCCTGCAACGTGGGGCGAAACGTTGGCTCATTAAATTAGTATATCTCTACTATTTGAGTTTTTCTTGACCGCACCCGGACCATATTCCTTTCATCGTAAACTATTTTTGTTTCTCCTTTGACCGCAATCCTGACCATCTTCCTATAAATCAATTTTTACGGTCAATTATATATACATATATACAATGTTTTAATGTATTTAGATTTCTCCTTATTTTGTATACGAAGTTTTATTTAAAAACAAACTGACAGCAATAATGATTATCGTGATTATTACGCTTAAGAATAAATTAGAAGACCATCTTAATTATGAATGTGAGGATATAATATAATATATGTTATGATAATTGCTCAAAAACAAATTTTGGTTATGGAATAATTGCATTGTTGTAATAAAGAAATTTAATAAGGGAGAGTTTTTTAATAAAACTCATTAAGAAAAAAAGAAGAAAGTAAACTCGTAAATAGATTTACTACTTGCCATCATAACAGAGTTGCAAATGATGCAAACAGGAGCGGAGCATAAAGGCGGACAGATATCGAGAACAGAACATCGGCGAAAGGTTGGGCCCTAAGGGGATGTCGGCTTTAATTAACAAGCCCTCCGATCTCCTGTAGCGGTTTCTAGGACAATTACCTCCAGATGCCTAAGTTTTCACACCAAAATACTGGGAATAACCTGTACTGTACACTTTATTCGAATTTGAAATGTAGATGCCATATTCAAAATAGCAGCTAGGATAAAAACAAACTAGAAAGAGAGTTCACAATAAACCAACAACTGGGAAATATAACCAACACTAGAGACTATATCATGGTAAAAGGACGATCGTTCACGAGTAGTATACCGGTGTACGATATATCTGGGATATAGTAAAAGAGCCCAAGGGGAGAAAAAAGGCAGTTATTGCACCCCAATTTTTTATTACTGTAATGAAAACTATGTATAATTAATAGTCAAAACTGATGAGTCTGCCAAGTATAGGGTGGAGAATAAAAAATGGCGGCTGTTTACAAACCTTAATTTTTCATTTGGAACTCCATATCTTAAAAACTACCAACAACAGTTGAAAAACTAAGATAACATCATTTAAAGAAGAGTAAATTTGCAAAATATTAGCCCTAATAGATCTATTTACGTCCAATAGTTCTCGAGATATAGCTCTTTAAAAAGCAACATTTCTTAAAAATGTACTGAAAGATTAATAGTTAGTTAATTTATTTTGAGAAATCTATATCTCTGGAACTAAGTGACGTACAGATGTCTTTTAGCACTCAAAATAAAGCCAGTTTAATGTACTATATAGTAGTTTATGATCTTTATCTTCGTAGGAATAGTAGTTTTCATGAAATTTGCTCAAATAAATTGATTTATAGTTGTTATGACAAATTTTCATTTGCCAAATTTATATTCATGTGTGAATATCATAAAAACTACTACCCCTACGAAGATAAGTGTCATAAACTACTTTATAGTAAGTTAAATTTCCTTTATTTTGAGTGTTGGCAGACATATGTGCGTCTTATGGGTCTAGAAATATATTTTTTCAAAATCCAACATTTTATTATTTAAAACATTTATATATCATTTAATTTATAAAACATTTTATATAACATTTATAACTATCTTTAATTTGAATGCTAGAAGTACATCCGATAGTTTCTGAAATAAAGGTTTTCATAAATCAAACTTATTGTCCGAAAAACTATAAATCAATTTATTTTAGCATATATCTTGAAAACTAATATTCCTACGAAGGTAAAGGCCATACACTACTTTATAGTACAGAAAACTAGCTTTAATTTGAGTTCTAATAGACATTTGTACGTCAAATGGTTTTTGAGATATAGATTTACTAACTACTGATATTTCAGTACATTTTTATGAAACGTTGCTTTTCATAAAAATGTTGTATGGAACGTACTGAAATATCAGTAGTTATTATTTATTTCGAAAACTCTGTATCTTAAAAACCATTTGACATACAGATACAAATAAATTGACTTATAGTTGTTCAGACAAATTTTCATTTACCAAATTTATGTAAATATCATAAAAACTACTACCCCTACGAATGAATATCATATGTATGTGAATATCATAAAAACTACTACCCCTACGAAGATAAGTGTAATAAATTACTTTATAGTAAGTTAAATTTCCATTATTTTGCGTGTTGGCAAACATATGTACGTCTTATGGGTCTAGAAATATATTTTTTCAAAAATGCAACATTTCGTACGAACAACTGCATTAAACTGTCTTTAATTTGAGTGCTAAAAGACATCTATACGTCATATACTTCCTGAGATATAGATTTCTCAAAATAAATTAACTAACTATTAATCTTTTAGTATTTTTAAGAAATGGTGCTTTTTAAAAAGTTATATTTCGAGAATTATTGGACGTAAATAGATCTATTAGGGCTAATATTTTAACAAATTTACTCTTCTTTAAATGATGTTCTCTCAGGTTTTCTATTGGTGTTAGTAGTTTTTAAGGTATAGAGTTCCGAATGAAAAATTAATGTTTTTTAAGGTTTGGAAACAGCCACCATTTTTTATTTCCCCTACCTATACCTGGCTGACTCATCAATTTCGACTAGTAATTATATATAGATTTCATTAAAGTAATAAAATATTGGGGTGAAATAACTGCCTTTTTTTCTTCCCATCTCTTGTACTAATAATAGTTGTATCGTATAGCACACTCCTCCCTTTAAATGTTCAACCAATACAATTGTAGTAATACGTTACTACACAATTAGTAACACTTTCCAAAAGATGTTGAGCAAATTGGTCAATGATAAGATAAAAATACAAATTATCTAAAAATATGAATAATAGGGGTATTCACGATCTTGAGTTTAGCATGGTAAAGTGTGTTAAATGGAGAAATATTTCTTCCTTATAGCATGTTAAAACGATATAACATAAAACAGGGTTGAGAGTCTATTACTAGGTCTGTTAAATAGAGAATGACGTCACACAACAGTGCAGCAGTACTCCTGTTTGTTGTCGTTTTGATAGCTTAGTTGCTCATAGTTAGTGTTTTGTTTAAGACATTATTAAAACTTTAATAAAGTAATGAATAAAAAAAAAACTAGTAAATTAAACAAGGAACAAGTGAGGTAGAGGAAAGATGATGTGCAAAGCTATTGAATATTTTATTATCTCGGGAAGATTATAAGGTTACAAAACAAGTTGGCTAGGTTACATGTAACATTTAACATTTTACATTTAACACAACATCTAAAATATCCGTATAGCTTTGAAGTTATTAAATAAAAAAAAGCTAATAGCAATGGAATGTATTTGGATCATGACCTTTACAATAATTTTGTCTGTTGTCGTTTTGATAGGCTTATATAGATAGGTTAGTTGCTCGTGTTGTTTTTGTTTTAACGTCTTTAAATTCTAAAGGGGGATCCACATGTTGGCCGCTCGCCACGAATCGGAGGCTTGTACAAATGCTCGGTAAACAAAGAGCGGGCCATCCACATGTCAGTGTTATTTAGAGAGGCAAGCATGGCGTACGTACAAGTGCTTTCAGCCGTTGCTCTGGGATTATATTATTTTTATTACAAAAAAAAGAAAATGGAAGGAAATTAAATATAAATAAATAAGATTAAATATAAAACTTATTATAAAAATTAACTACAACCTCCTAACAGCTCTCAGTTGCAACTAGACAAAGAACAATGGTGAAGATGCTAAACGAGCGCTCTCACGAACCCCTTTGATCTGTGTCCAAAAACCAACCCTCGACGGATCGGCAACGAGCTTAGGCCAACACGTACAAACCACCCATCCACATGCTCGTGCAGGTCTGAGGAGTTCGCCATGGCTTGGCCAGCATGTAAAGGCCCCTTAATAAAGTAATGGCTAAAAATCATAATAAATCAATGGATAACAAATAGGAGAGGGAAGAAGGAACAAGGGACGTGGAGGAACAATGTCACATCATTGTGTTGAAGCTGTTGGAGATTTTATTACATCGTAAATATTACAAGGTTACATGACAAGTGGCCCTTAAAATCCGTTAAGAGCCCCTCTCTATTTAACATATGACATAAACATCAAATTAGGCTGTTCACAATCTAATACTTACAACATTTAAAATGTTAAATCTTTTTACATTGAACACCTCTAACAATGCGCCACGTTTTTACAAAATGAATTACACACCTGAACTGAGAGAAAACATAAAAAGAGGTACTAGTAGATAAATATGAAATTAGTAAATTACAATATTAATAAAAAAAATAAATTAGAGTAATATGAAAAACAAGACTAGGATGCTGGATAAAAAAATTATTCTAAACAGAATAGATTGTAATTATTTTTTGTTTTCTATGTTATTATATTATATAGTAGTAGTTTACGAGGATTGTTCGTAAATTGGTGGAGGGGAGTTACGGCTGTTATTTGAGTTTGAGTCAGCTGTTATTTCGATGTCAGCTGACTGAGGGGATCAGCTGATTGAATGTATATAAGAGATGTACCGAACACAATAAAGCCAGTATTTTACAGCAGTTGAAGC
>NW_027110563.1:84213-90354 GCF_000696795.3 Halyomorpha halys
ATATAAAAATGGGAAGTATGTAGAAAAAAAAATTTTATTTGAGTGATACTTCATAATCTTTTTCATCAAGTGTTTCTTCTTATTGATATGTTCAGAATTCAGAATAAATATTTTAAAATAAATTTAACTGAGTTTAATTCGTGATGATGCGATACTTTAGAAATCATCAAACAATTATTTGATTCTTCTTAAATATAATTTTAAAAAAATATATATTTGGACAGTTATTTTTATTTTGTTGCCAGGTTTTCATAAATAAAATTCAAGCTGGAACCAGGCAACTCATAAATTCTCATCTTTAAATTTCTCTGCGGATATTCTTTCCCGGTGTAGTGCCTCCAGCAAAGCCGTGCTATATTCGGGCCTGAGCTCTTGCGATATAGAATGAAAACACAAAATATAAAAGATAAAATGCCTACTATATTGGTCAACATTTCGTGAATTCAGGCAACATCAGGGCTACAAAACATAAAACCACATTGTATCATTCTACTAAGATGATGGTGGTGAGAGTTGAGAAGGAACCAGAGTACTATGAGTAATTTAATTACATCTTCTATTGCATGTTTCAGTTTCAGTTCTGAAGAATGTTTACACTGAAATAATTCTAAGACAAAATAATAATTACTGTGTTTGTGTAAAAGTAATTTCAATTACTCTATACAATTACTTCTTGATGCTAAATTACTAATTGTAATCACAATATCAATTTCAATTAAAAGCAATTTCATTCATATGCGCATTCAGTTTGTTTGATAATATTTCTTATGGACAGAAATCCTAAAAGTTATAATTAATTTATAGGCGAGTGCGGATTTATTAATCGATTTCATATTTATTTTCAGTATCTTCGAAAAAATATAAATAAATCGTAATATATTAATAAATCTTTTTTTTTTAAATTATTTATTTTATGTAATTTACAACTGTACAAAATAATACAATAGGTAAATCTGTAGTATGTTTCATATACACTTGAAAATCTTGGGAAGGAACCACCCATTGGTGGTACTTCAAACATAATTTAAATTAGAAGGTCCCGTGGCCATCTTCTTTTCAGACGCCTCGGAGGATTCTCTGGGATATTTTTTTATTCTTTTTAACTTATTTTTTATTCTTATCATTGTTTATTCAATTTTATTTTATATTGATATTATTTTAAGTCTTCCTTCCTTTTATTTATATGTAATTTCTTATCACTTTATTTTTACATAATATTTATCCTAGCTTAAATTGCCTTATTGTATCTTATTTTTGTAATATTCTCAGTTTTTTTGTATCTTTTTAGCCCTGTCGAAGCCCTGCAAAGTGGGGCGAAACGTCGGAAAATAAATAGTTGTAAACTATTTTTGTTTCTTTTTTAACCGCAACCCTGACCATCTTCTTATATATCAACTTTTACGGTCAACTATATATACATATATAATAAGGGGAAGTATTGTTATCGAGAAAATTTTTGAAGTTTTCGAATGAAATACACGTTTTGAGATGTCCTTAGTCCAAATAGCCTAGTTTCCCAAAGTGGTCTGTCTGTATGTGAACAGCCTTGGTCAAAAATGATAAGTCGTACGAAACTGCAGTTGCATAGTTACGGTAGTTATATAGCCTGGGATCTGACAGCAACTTTATTAACGAAATCAACTGATTGAAAGTGTAGAGGGTGAAAAACTCTTTATTAAAAATGTTATGTTGGCCAACTGCATTGGGTTGTGTCATACACAGCATACTTATTACTATTAAAATATTTTTTTTTTAAATCCTACTAATATAAATCGTCAGACCATAAAACAATCTCATTATATGAAGTTTTATGCTTTGAGGATTGGCAGGAATGGAAGAAGCCAGATTAGAAACTAGGTTTGGGTGTTTAAGGAGTTTATAATGGAAGGAGTGATATCTGGTTCGGGCTAGATCGGTTACATAGGGAACATTAAAGTCTTTATTTGTGATAGATGATTTTATTTGTGGCAAAATAAGGAGCATTTAGGATTTTGGGCAGGATTTTGGATTGTAAGGAGTGGATACGAGATAAATTGGAAGGTTTAATGGAGCCCTAAAGCTCAACTCCGTATGTCCAGATAGGGCTTATTATAATTGCAAGTTTATACCGTTTAACTAGTAAGTGCTGTAATAGTCGAAATCGACGTGCAGTTTCCTGTCTTTTCAGTCTGGTGTGAGGATTCCAGGTTAGTCGTTAGTCCGGATGTACTCCAAGGAAACGCATCTGTTCTGGAGGGTTTTGTATTCTTAAAATGGAGATTTCAAAACATTTTCATAACTCCAGTTGAGATTTGGTCTGTACTTCCATAACTTCATAACTATACTAACGGTTCTAACTTGATATAAGTAAATGAACTTTATGACCCGCGGCTCCCGAACTGCAGTAGTGAGCACTTCATAGTTCAGCACCTCTATCAACAACGAGATCGAGATGTCCGTCCTCACAATGCAATGAACACTGGAAATTAATTTAAGTTTTCTAGTTAACATTCCGTATTCAGTTTTAACTTATCAGATCTTATACTTTAACAAGGGAGATGAAGTTGGAGGAATCTAATCAACTATAGCTCCAGTACCGGACCGATTTCAAGATGCCTTTTCTCTTAGTTTAAATTGTATTATTCCTATTACATTTATGTATATAATAAACTTGAGTGACTACAGGTCATAAATAATGACATGAAGACTGAATAAGACTGTTTTATTGTTTCACCAATTTTCCTAATATACATTTATTCCTTCTTTACGTGGAAAGTTTAGTGTGATAGAACACTTTTTTTTTTTGTTTCAAATTTCTTTTATTCATAAAAATAATTACAAAAAATAAATATATGTACAATACATTATATACAAATATATACAATTTGTGAGTTGTGCCCTTATACTGGAGCTGTGCTCCATTCTAAGGGAATATATGGTTGAATATAATACAATATTTTTGAAACATTAATGATCGATTTTAGAATATGTGAGGTGCTGGGGCGCTTTTTTTTTACTTTTCACTAACACTAAAACTGAGAAACTTCTTCAAACTGTGACATATATATAGTACTATATACCATTCTAAAATAACTATCATAAAAAGTATATCTGAACATTCATTATTGGCCGGATGTCATTAAAAAACCACTACAAAGCAAAAATCTGAACTTGTTGGACCTAATATCAAAAAGTCAAAAAGGACACCATTACAAAAATCTCGACAAAGAAAAAATGAACTTCAGAAAATAATACATTATTGAGTTACTGTCCAATTATTAATTTCAACATCTTCTTTGACGAGGATACAGATAATTAATTGGGTCGGGTTGGCACAGTGGTAAGGCACTGTAGTACTAACGATAAGGACCCGGGTTCGATAATTATTTATTCTGTTACTTTAGTCGAGAGTCAACCCTGTGGGTTCCGATTTACTAGCACTCCTTTTTCTTCTATTTCGACGTATTTAACCGACCTATGTGCCAACATTTTAATTTTTTTTTTAGTTTGACAAGGGCGCCGCAACGTTTTTGTCGCCTATGAGAAGGGTGCCGCGCAATTATTTTGGCCCTAGAAGGTGCCGAGGCGAAAACAAGTATGGCAATCACTGTCATTCGAAGCCGAGTTGCAATTGATAACACTAATGCTAACTGATAACACTAACGCAAATTAAACATGAGAAAGCTTATTTAACGTTAAAGGAGAAAAAAAAGATTATAAAAAAATAACGTTGGATATAAGAGGATTATTCCTTTTAAAATTAACTGCAAGTTTGGTTATGCAGCAAAGCGACAAATTTATGAGTTATACCACAAATTAGGAGTGAATACTAAGTCAAAGAGAGAAAAAAAATACAAGTTATTTCACTCTAATATTTTTAACTTTGATGAAAACGATATACAGTTTAGATTCAAAATTGATGATCCTTAGTCTTGGGAAATGAAAAATTTTCAGAATTTACAAAAAATTAGTTTTTTTAATTTTAAGTAAAAAAAATCGTGGGAATGGTTCAATTTTTATCTAGGCGAAATATCCTGTATATTATTATATTATCTAGACTAAATATCCAGTACATTATAATATTATCTATGCTATATATCCTTTATATTGTTATATTGTCTAAGCTAAATATCCAGTACATTATAATATTATCTAGTGTATATATTTTGTATATTGTTATATTATCTAAGCTAAATAATCTGTATATTATTACATTATCTAGGCTAAATATCCAGTACATTATAATATTATCTATGCTATATATCCTGTATATTGTTATATTATCTATGCTAAATATCCTGTATATTTCTATATTATCTAGACTAAATATCCAGTACATTATAATATTATCTAGGCTATGTATCCTGTATATTGTTATATTATCTAAGCTAAATATCCAGTACATTATAATATTATCAATGGTATATATCCTGTATATTGTTATATTATCTAAGCTAAATAATCTGTATATTATTATATTATCTAGGCTAAATATCCAGTACATTATAATATTATCTATGCTATATATCCTGTATATTGTTATATTATCTATTCTATATATCCTGTATAGTATTATATTATCTAGGCTAAATATCCAGTACATTATAATATTATCTATGCTATATATCCTGTATATTGTTATATTATCTATTCTATATATCCTGTATAGTATTATATTATCTAGACTAAATATCCAGTACATTATAATATTATCTAGGCTATATATCCTGTATATTGTTATATTATCTAAGCTAAATATCCTGTATTTTATTATACACAGTTTCAATATTGTTATAATATTACATTGTGCATTTCCTTCAATGCTCCTTATGTACCTATACTATCTGTTGTTACTTCTTATGTTTCTTGTTATTCTGTATTTCCATTTTATCATTATGGTTGTTATCTTGTTTTTGTTCTTAGCCCTGATGAAGGCTTGAGATTATGGCCGAAACGTTGACACTAATAAAGAAGTTTTTACTTATTTGTGTTCATCACTGACCGCGCATCCCAACCACATTTTCATCGACGATTAACTATCAATTCATCACTTTTCGCACATTTTTCGTTCGGAACTCTATATCATTGAAACTACAAATAACATTTTTAAAAAAATAACATTAAAGTAGGGTGAATTTTCTATACTATGAGCTCTTATTGAGCTATTTTTGACCAATAGTTCTCAAGATATAATTTTCCCAAAAAAAATGATCCCAAAACCGAAACATTAATATTTTGTAAATTAAATCGAATTTAGTCCGGGTGCGTTCAAATAAAACTCAAAATTTTATTTGAGCCAATGTTTCGCCCGACGATGCAGGCCTTCGTCAGGGCTAACAAATATACAAACACTTAACATAAGTACAAAAAAAAAATAGTGGATAATAACAAAGGCATACAATTAAACGTAACATTAAATAAAAAAAAAATAAAGGTTATAAATAACAAATAAAAAAGGTAATAGTAACAGATAAAGAGAAGAAATATTGAAGAAAGTACAAATTAAGAGATTAAAAGGGATAAGAATAAAATCAAATAAAAATGAACGAGACAGAATTCATACCTGTATTGGCAGGAGTGAGGATAGCAGTTAAGTACGTCACATTTGAAAATAATTTTAAAGTAAACAATATAAAAAATATTAAAATTAGGTAAACAATAAATGATAATATACATAATAGAGGGGGAGAAGAAACATTAAAAAAATAATAATAAAAATAAAAAAATTAAATTTACATGGATAGAAAAACAAAGAAAAAATAAAGTTAAAATAATGGGATACAATAAATGTAAGTGATTAAAAAAGACAATATATCAAATTTTTTTTTTGTAGTTATGTTAAGTGTTTGTATTTTGTTTAGCCCTGACGAAGCCCTGTAACAATCAGCGATCTGCCAGTAATATTTTGTGTATCTATTTCGGGCAACATCCTGAAAACTGCTCCTCATATAAGGATGAACGTTATCGACAACATTATATTACTGTGCATTATTTTTAAAAGTAACTTTTTATTTACAAAATGCAGAAAAATCAGTAGTTAGTTAGTTTATTTTGTTTTTATGGTCCAAAAAACTAAAAATCAATTTATTTTAGCAAATATCATGAAAACAAATACTTTTTCGATGAAAATTGTCATAAACTACTCTATAGTACGTTAGAGTA
>NW_027110563.1:91735-92626 GCF_000696795.3 Halyomorpha halys
TTGATAGATTTATTTATTGATAGATATTACAATCTGCCACACAGTTGTGGGCAATAGGTAATAGTGATGATCTCATATATACTAAAATAAAAAATAAAAAAAATTTTTTTTTAAAAATAAATAAATAAATAAATAAAAAAAAAAAACTCTGAAAATATATACAAACAAAAGAATAAACAAGATGAACATAATCAAACTATCTGTATGAAAAATAAATAAATAAAATAATATAGTCTCTAGTCACATTTACACTCTAATATACAATATTTACAAAATCGACGTGAGGATCCCTGAGCCTACTCTATCCCCCACATGTGAGGGGAAGAGCAGAGCTCAAAAGATTTTATAATTGATATAAAATAAATAATTGTTTTTTGTTTTTTAAAAAAAACTGCATCTCAAGAACTGTTGAACGAAAATATGTCTATTAGGGTTCATATTTTAGCAACTATACTCTACTTTAAATGATGTTCCATAAGGTTATAGGTCTAGTGTTGTAAATATTTTCAAAGATATAGAGATTCGAAAGAAATATTAATTTTTTACGTTTTCAAAAAGCTGCCATTTTTCCCTCCTACCTATACTTGGCAGATTCATCGATTTCAACTAGTAATTATATATAGTTTTCATTAAATTAATTAAAAAAAACGAGAAATAACTGCATTTTTTTCATCGGGCAGTCTAACGAACACATATATCATTATACATTGTTATGGTTGCCATGGTGAAATAAAATACTAGCGATATCTGCGTAGACAAGGAGTTTTACGGTTGCCATGGTGAAATAAACACTGGCTAGATTTGCGTAGACAAGAGGTGTTACGATTGTCATGGTGAAATAAAAACACTGGCTAGATCTGCGTAGACAAGAGGTGTTACGGTTGTCATGGT
>NW_027110563.1:92676-93271 GCF_000696795.3 Halyomorpha halys
GAGTGCTAGCAAACTACTCTATAGTACGTTAGAGTAGCTTTGATTCGAGTGCTAGCAAACATCTGTAGGTCTAATGGTTCATATTTTTGGTATATATTTTTGTATATAACCAAAATTTTATCCGAACAACTAGAAATCAACATTTTGTAAATTTATTTTATCAAATATTACAATGTTCCACTTACGCAGATAACATCATAAGGAAAATTATAGTTTATGTGCATTCAACTAACTTTAATATGAGCGCTAATAGACATCTATACGTTTAATGATTCCTGAGATATTATAGTTTTCCCGAAAGTATTTAATTTTAATCATATAATTATTTAATTGATGATATTAATAATTTAACATGATACTTTTACATTATAATAATGCTTTTTATACTCTTTGGTATACAAAAGTATTTTAGTATAAGCACTTCCTGTTTCAGTTATTGTATTAAGTAAGGCCGAAGATTTAAAAAGTATAAAATATATTAAATCATTTTTTATTAGCAAAAAAAATCTATTTTATTATTTTTTATTGATAGATTTATTTATTGATAGATATTACAATCTGCCACACAGTTGTGGGCAATAGGTAATAGTGATGA
>NW_027110563.1:93496-97536 GCF_000696795.3 Halyomorpha halys
TTGTTAGGACTGTGTTTAGGGTGGGTTGGGATGTCAGCTGTATAAACCGTATAAAGAATGGGACCTAAGATACTACCATGAGGAACACCGGTGGACTGAGAAAAGAGAGAGGAGTAGGCTAGATTATGATTTACTTTAAAGGTTCTATCAGTGAGGTAGGAGCGGATTATAAGGAAATATGTTGGGGGTAGGAATGGACGAAGTAAGATTACAAGGTTAGGAATCAAGTTTCCTAGAAAATCCGCTAGGAGCTCCTTCGCATTTAACATATCACGTGGACTTTATCATTGGACTGTTCACAATCCTGTACTTATAAAATGTTATAATAAATAATAAAGTATAAATGCTAAATGTAGCGTGTTAAAACTTTTTACATTTAACACATCATGGATACCCCTTTTATATTTAATTATAAAAATTATATTCTCAAAACCAAAAATCATCGAAGTGATACAACTATTAGTGGATAAACAGGGAATAGGTCTTAATATAAATGCTTTTAATAGTAGGCTCCCATGAGAACCGAGTTCGATTTGCTATTAGTTTTTAATAAATCCAAAACTATACGGATATTCCTAACAATCTACAATCCTTCGTAAAATCCTTGATGCTCCTTATTTTGTCACAAATCAAGTCATCCAGCAGGACCTCAATGTTCCATATATTGTCGATTTGGCCAGAACCTGATACCAACCTTTCCATTATAAACTTCCCAACCACCCAAACCCACTCGTTTCTATCTCGGTTTCTTCAATAATCCCCCTAGGAGACTTCTCTAGTAATGTTATTTGAGTTATGTCAATGGGTAGATCCTATACATGTTTATATCATGTCATTTTATACCTAACAGCAAATTTGCTAGTTGTATATAATTGTATAGAGTTGTAAATAACTGTAAATAAAATTATTTAAAAAAAAACCAGAAATCAGTAACAACAAACATTTGTTTGAAAATGTTATCTTAGAATCTTATTTTAGAGAGATCTTACTTAATTACCCGATACAATTGATTAATATAACTCCAAGACTGTTTTTCATTTCTACGTTTTGTTTTTACGTTGACTTCGTCTCAAACCGTGTTAACTAAAGTTTTACATTAACTAATATTTTTCTATTCTGAAATATAAATTTAAAAGAAAAAACTATATATTGCCATCGATATCTATAAGTGTATAATATGTGTGAATGAGGTTTCAGGACACATTTTTATACTATTAAAATCGAAATGATCTTATTCAAGCTAAAACGTGGAAAAATGTCCAATTTTATAAAATCCGCAAATGTTTTACTATATTAAATTTAAATATTCATGGGTCAGATAAATCAGTGGTAAGGCACTGTGTTACAAACTTCACGGACCCAGGTTCAGGCTGTGGCAGATAATTTCTGTTTTGCTGTAGCCGTGAGTCAGTCCTGTGGGTTGATTGAGCTGAATTGAGACGAAATCACCTGGTTGCACAAACATTGGCCTTGGGATAATATTTCCTTAGGAAGTTCTTAACACATGACTCTTCTGAGGTTGCAGCGGTGCAAATTTTAATTGCAATAAACTATATTCCATAGATATAGTCTAAGGAAGTATCTCTCAGGAGATTAGCAGAAGGATCGCTGCAGCCACCCGATGCTGTTTTGCCCTGCCAGGACATATCAGAAGCGAGTTGCTCTCTAATGGGACCAAGGTAAATCTCTATAAATCCTTATAAGCCTTGATGGTGATGAAGCAAGGCTCTTGGTCTTCGAGAGGTCCATTCTGAGAAAAGTATTTGAATCTGTTAGAGAGGGCAATGTATGGAGAAGAAGGTAGAACGCGGAGCTATCGGCTTTGTACGTAAACAATGATGATGTCGAGTTAATAAGGTTGGGTAGACACCGATGGGCGGGTCCTGTGGCGAGGATTTGCGGCGATAAAATCCCAAATAAGGACCTATCTGAGCAACTACAAGGAAAGAGAAGAGTAGATAGTCGAACATGAGATGGTTGGACGCTGTATCTACGGATGCACGGGTCCTTCTGGGAATCCGAAACTGGAAAATTGCAACAAGACAGGACAGTCTGCTGGAAGCTACTAGAGAAGGCCCGGGCTCGGTAACGGGCTGTCGCGCCAGTTATGATAATGATGAATATATTCCATAGATAGTGCATCTCATACTCAAGATCGATCATACATGACAACTAAATTGTACGCACTAATAAAGTTAATTGTATATAATGATTGGAGAAGTTTGTCGGGGGGTGCGGTCAGCAAAGAACAACATAAATAAACAAAACCATATTTATGCCGACGTTTCGACCTGAGTTTCAGGTCTTCATCAGGGGTTATGGCATAGAAGGTAGAAGGTCGGCATAAAATAAATAAATATTGTTTTGTTTATTTATGTTGTTCTTTGCTGACCGCACCCCCCGACAAACTTCTTCAAGAATTATCACAGACATCCATTATGTGAGTATATTATGCATAACTTAATAGCACTTAAAAATATTCACTCTAAGATGGATAAAGGCCATTGAGGGTAAAATAATGTAATGCATTTGCCGATTACTGCTAAAGATGCTTTGTCGGCCATATTCCTACCCACCAGCCACTTTGTCAGATACAACGAGCAGAATTTGTCGTTGTTAGATCCATTTGAAGGGGGCTTTCGAGCGGATAAAAAACCCAACGTCTCGTCATGAGTAAAATGATGAATCGTTTGAGATCTTTTATATAAGCCACCAACGGGACTACTCATTTCCCAACCGTAGAAAGAATTCAATTAAATAGGTTAATTAAGCTGAAGAATATTATACAACAACCTGAGGTTCTCCTCTAGTTATTAATTATAATTAAAAATTAATTACATTTAAATAAATAATTTAATTTCTAGCCATTTTAGTCTCAACACAATGTATTTTTCTTACTAGTCCGACGTTTCGGCCAATCCGGCCATCCTCATGGACAATCTACCACAAAACAGGTTTTATTACATGTATGAATTAATAATTCAAAAAAAATTATCTATAATTTATCTTACCTTAATACAATTTGGGCACTAAATGATTTAAAAAAAATTTAATGCAGGATATTCTGCCCAAGTCAAAACAACAATTTCTATGAAACATCAAAACATTAGGTAAATATATTTTCTTTGGTTAATAAGTATATTCTACATTATGTCTAATTGCCTAATTAGTCAATTTTCACATTAAAAACAAAAATTAAAATTCATTTATTACAGTCACTATTTTTTAAAAATAGTGACTCCTAAAAATCCCACTAAATCACATTTACTCTTCGTCGTAAGCCCATGCCTTCCTGCCCCATGGTATCCTTTAATAATACCCCACTTATTCCTGTCGAACAGTATCCTTTAATAATACCCCACTTATTCCTGTCCAACAGATCCGTTACAACTACATCTGAACAAGCGACTGACTTGGAATCCTCATACAGGACTGAAAAGAAAGGAAATTGCTCGTCGATTCCGATTACTACAGCAATCACTAGACAAACGGTCTAAACTTCCAATTAATTACAAAAGACTGATCTACATGACAATAATAAGGCCTATCTGGACATACGGAGTTGAGCTTTGGGCTCTAATAAACCACCGAATTCCTGCCGTATCCAATCCCTACGGTCCAAAATCCTTAGGCTCCTTACTTCGTCACAAATCAAGTAATCCATCTCAATCTCCCCTATGTTGCCGATTTTGCCAGAAGCAGATACCAATCCTCCCATGATAAACTTTCCAACCACTCAAACCCACTAGTTTCTTACCTGAATTTTACATCATTACCTAATAATCCTCCTAGGTGTCTGAAAAGAAGATAGCATCGAGATCTTCTCTGCTATATAATGTTATTGGAGTTCTATCAATGGGTAGATTATGCATATGTTTGTATCATGCCATTGTATAACTAACATCAAATTTACTGATTGTATATATTTTAATCCAGTAGTAAATGTGAGATGGCAACACTGCGTGGGTAACACTGACAAGCGAGAGCGAGGGGAGGTTTTTTTTTTTTTTTTTTTGTTTTTTTTTAAACAAAACCTCAAT
>NW_027110563.1:97586-98714 GCF_000696795.3 Halyomorpha halys
TAGACAAGAGGTGTTACGGTTGTCATGGTGAAATAAAAACACTGGCTAGATCTGCATAGACAAGATGTGTTACGGTTGTCATGGGAAAAACAAAACACGAGCGATATGTTCAGACGTGTGGGTTTTGGTTTTGTGAAGGCGACAGTTTGATGTTGAAATACATTACGATTGTTCAATGTGAAGTGTTAATAGTTTAAAGGCCCTCTGTCTTTACTGTTTGAACCGAAAAAGCACCATATGAGAAATGTCATCGTATGTGTCTTGTTTTTTTTCAAAAGTATGGTGTTCTACTTCAATTATTAGGTGATTAACACTAGAAATGGGGATATAGTGCAGTGAGGTTTCTTCAGAACGTCCTGGATAAGAGAGTTGTAGGAGGTGTCATCCTAAAAATTTAGGGGAAGATGAGACCGAAAGGAAAGATCGTACAACCTTATGTTCAGCCAGGAGTGCACCCAAGCACGTAGTCCGTGGGGTTTGAACTAAATTTTTTAGTTTGTTTTTATTTTATATTAACTTTTATACTCTTTTGGATAACAATGTAAATATAGTTATTAAGTTTAAGCATTTAAGTTAAGGTTAAGTCAACCTATAAGTTTTAATTGTTTTATTAATTGGTAAGAATTTTTTTTTCCTTTTTCATTCTGTGTACATATATTTCTTCTTATTATTAAACTTTTGTACATATAGTTCTGCTGTTCTTTCTCTGATTTCAACTTGTTAACTTACTTTTTTTTGTTGTTCACGGAATATTACGATAATTCAACAGGTGGGTAGGTAACACCCCTTGGTTTTCCGTTACCTACATGTAAAGGTATTCACCAGTGGTCATAATTCAACAATTGTTTAAATAGGGGTATATTTTAGTTATATTTTGGGTATAATGCTTCGGGGTTTTCGTTACGTCCAAGAAAAAAATAACGTGGCGTCTAAGGAGTAATTCTTTATAGTTTTGTCTTTTTTTTCCTTTCGCGATTATATTTATTTTTTCTTATTATTATTTTCCTTTAACTCACCACTTCTCCGCTGAGTGTGGGCAACTATAAACGATAAACATATAACTAAGAATAAGTCAAAATTTGCAGTTATAACATAATGACGACACAATTATCACAGGAAAGGAATGAT